>NC_087085.1:33003860-33309014 GCF_036172545.1 Culicoides brevitarsis | reverse complement strand
TTGCTGTATTAACTTTTTGAATTCAGCGGTAAGCTATGTGCTGTGCTGAACACTTTGCATTCGAATGGCATGCGGGGAGAATGCTGCCATATCCCTTTGTCGACAAATACTTGCTGACAATTATTTTTGAATGAAATTTCGTTAAAAAATTTTTTTTTTGTTTGATAATTTTTTTGAAAGAAAACCTAATTGAATAAGAACAAAAATATTGTGCCTATTAAAGTTTCTTAAATTATTTATTTTTTCTTTTGCTATTTTTTCTATGGAAGAGATTCTATGGGTTTAACTTTCATATGCCTAAATTTTTATCTTTCTGATATACTTTTTAAATTTTGTCTTAAATAATTTGTTTTATATTATTGGGACTTCTAATAAAGACTTCATCCATCTATCTTTCAGATACAACTTTTTCTTGAATGCATTTCTTCGCCAACATATAATCAGGAACATAAGAAATACCTATTAAACAACTTTGTCATTCTGTCATGAATTGTACTTTTTTGTGAGCATATTGTATGTTATGTTTGTCCTTATAAGACTATGGGAAAAGGAAATGTTCTACTTCAATCGAAGGTTCAATTTGCATTCATAAAGGAAAATTTGTAGTGCTGCCCCGATATTAAAGCTTTGCAGAACTTAAATCCGTCTTGAGACTTTGAAACATATTTTTAAACTTGTTATTTCGACTTAGCATTGCCTTCTTATTTATATCTCTATGTATGATTCCTCGGTGGTAAAAAAAATTCAACCTAAATGCTACGATTTTTTTTTGCTTAATTTCAATTTTTTACATAGGTCTCGTATGACTTTCCCTCTTATCTGTATTGTAAAGCTGAAATAATTTGCTCTTTTATTTTATGGTCAGAGAGTCAGTCTTCTCAATGCTCTTGTCGAATGGTAAGGATGTTTAACAACTAAAGACGAGGATACTAAATTCGTGGATTTGAAATGTTATCCCAAATCCCATCTACTTAGAACCTGAAAAAAAAATTAGAAAAATTCGTCAAAGAAACATAAAAGCTAAAAGTATACATTTTCAAATTAAAATTTAACAAAATTTCTTACCTTTAAAATCTTTTTATCTTAAATTTTCCATTATGATCAAATTTTGTGATTTCCAATAAATTCCAACAAACTTTTGGTCTCCAAAGGGATACAGCATTCCCAAAATCCCAATGCAAAAAAAATGGGCTGGCGACGCTTTGTGCATTGGGCTGCAACTCAAAGTCACTCACGGCACTCAAAGTCACTCAACCCCAATGCAGAGAAAATAATTTCCGACAAATCCCAGTGCAAAAAAAATAATTTCCGACGCCGTACCGTGTATGCGTATAGAAACAGGCATCCAGCATGGAATAATGGAAGCGATATTGGAAATCATGGAATATGTAGTCAAGTGATGGAATATGTAGTCAGTGTCACTATCGGTTCCATTGAGGAAAGTCGCGTTTTCGTTCGTCATTCTCAGTTCAGATCTTCAACCACTTACAAAAAAATATACAATAGTGTTACTTTAATGCCGAAAATTAACATTTTTTATTGTCTTGACCGTGTTACGCTTCCGAGAGACGAGTCTTTGTCAAACGGAGCAAAAAGTGAGGTAAAAATTCTGCTCTTAGACTCTGCCACACCTGATACACAAAACGACGACGGATCATGGAATGTGTGTTATGTTGTGTGTTGTGTACACACATATTCCAACAAAAAATCATTCAACACCTTTTTCATTAACGAAATGCAACAAATATTCTCGGCAGATCGAGTGAAATACGGCAATTTACGATCCGCCTGAATATTAATTGTGCGAGAAAAAAATTCCGCGTGAAAGAAAGCACGAGAAAAATACAACAAAGTGAAGAAGTTTGTTTAAAAATTACTAAAAAAAATAATAAAAAATATTCTATATGCCTAACAAGGTACACAAGTAACAGTCATGGCAACTTGATTGTCGTCGTATATGCATAATAATAATATTAAAAAGCGAGTATGTGGTTGTGTTTCCATGTTTACATTAATATTTGTGAGCGCGGTGCTTCACTACGAACGTCTTGTAGTTGCTGCTCTATAACATAAATTTTATAAAATATGCATATATTATAAAAAAAAATAAAATATATAAAAAATACCTGTGCATATGTGTAAAAAGGTGTGTAAAGATGGAACTCTATTAGACAGGGTCAAGTTCACAACCCAAATTTCCGGTTTTTTTTCTTCACCTACAAAGAAAAATGTAAATGAAAGTTGCCAAATTATACGAGTGATGACACAACTTGCACGAAACACAAAAGAAAAAGAAATAAATCAACCAAAAAATCTGATTTATGAATGAATTACAAACAATTTTGTAAGAAAAATAAAAACAAAACGGAATTTTCGACACGAATTCGAGTCATGAATCGCGAGACAAGAGAATTAACACGCAGATCGTATCTTCAGTGTCTCGGATAATCAATCAGAAAACTTTCCTTCTGTCTCAAAAGTGATCTTTAGACAAAATGTCAACTTTCTGAAAAATGAAAAAATTCGTTCCCTGCCTATCTGGTAATATTAATCTGTATCAAACATGCAATCCATTAACAAAATGTAAATGAATGGCATTTTATTTCGTCCAAAGTACGTGATTCGTGCATTCCCATTCGTTTCTATCATACGCCAATCAACTGCATAGGTAACTGCAAAAAATACCTTTTCAAAGATTTTTCTATAACAATAATAATAATAATATACCGAAGTGTATACCTAATGTCTAGATTGATAAGCGGTTTTAAATTACAATAGGCACAAATACTAGACGAGTTGTTGATTCTATTTTGTGGTTTAGGTTCACTTTCATGCCTATTTATAACACAATTTTTATTTAAAAGGTAACTTTTTTTTTGCAAGTCTCATGCCGCTCTTTAGTAATATATTAAATTATAGCTGAACGGAATGGAGTGAAGCATGTTTAGGGTGTAGGTTTTCGATGATATAAATAGGTCAATCGATGCTTGCTTGAGTTATTACAGCAACTCGTGCCGTTGACTGATACAGAAATAGGGAATAAATTGCGGAAAATGAAGGAAGAATCAACAGAATGAAAGTTTACTTCGTTCTCGGCGGCGAGTGTAAATTACGTTGATGGGTAAATGTTGACATAAAATATCGACTTTATAATTTTATGTGGCACGGAAGGGAGTTTCTGTGTCATGTTAAATACTTTAAAGGGATTCTGTCGGTATATTTATTAAGTTATCGTTGGGTTATTTCTATTAAAAGTGATGAAAGGTTGATTTACGAAGAAATAACTCAGAAAATAAATGAAATTGGTTATATATAAAAGTGGTTTTTAGTATATTTTGGAATGAAATTCAACTTTTTAAGCATTTATTGCAAAATAAGATTATTTTTTTTAGTTGAAGAGCTTTTTAATATTGAAGTAAATTCAGTTCAAAATCATTCAAAAACTTATTTTCATCTAAAAAATTTTTTAATCTTAATTTTTCATAATTTGCCTAAGTTTTGAAAAGTTTTTTTTGACATGAAAAGATTCAAAGAAACTAAAAATTGACTACATCTATAATTTTATCGATAAATCTAATTTTTAAAGCATTATTAAGGCCGCTCCAAATTTTTTCTATGTTTATAAAGCCAAAAATCCAATGGGGCAAAAAAAAAAAGTTAAAAATTTCATCAAAATTGCCCGTTTTTCGGTCTTTTTTTATATTTTTTCAAGAAATTTTCAAAAATTTTTAAAAATATTTTCAAATTTCAAGATTTTTTTTAATGAAAAACAAAATTTATTTGGATTTTCTTCTCTAAAAATATTTTCAAAAAAATTATTTTTCAAAATTTTTTGACAGTTATTTTTACTAAATTTTTGTGTTCAAATTTTTAACTTGAAATACTCTGAGATCAATTTGAAATTATCATATCTCAATGTAGATACCACATAAACAACTAAAAGATTCATTATTCACCAAAATTTGTTGAAATTTTGTCATTTTGTATGAAAAAGTATTTCAAAACTTTTTTTTTTATTTTGCCCCCCCCATTTTGAAAAAATCTTTTGGGACAAAAACATCGAAAAAAATTTGGAGCGGAATAATTTTATTTAAATATTAATTAATTTTATATTATTATATATTAAATTTTTTTATTAATTAATTTATTTTAAAAATATATTAATTATTTTTTTTAGTATTTTAAGCAACTGATTTTGAAAAATTTACTTAAAATTTCAGATTCAGCAAATAATTTTAAGCTTACAAAATTTTTCATAAATATTTTTCAAATATTATCAAATAAAAATTTAAAAATTTAATTTTTACAATTTTTTATTGAAAAATAAAAAATTAATTTTTAAAAATTTTCGCTCTTCAAATTATAAAAATAGAGCTTTTAGCGAAAATCATTCCAAATATCATAATTTTCATTGTCAAATTTACTAAATGAACTTGTTTACCCTATCATTACGAAGCAAAAAAAAAACTTGAAAGTCATTGTCTGAAGTGTCGATGTCCCATCTTTAAATATTTAAAATTTTATACAACAAAATTTACTCTCATCGACATTTCCTTTGCAACTTTTCTCTTACATTTTTGGCATCAAATCACTCTAAAATGCTATAAAAAATGTATAACGAGCAATTGCATTTCCGTGATCATTAAAAATGGACAGCAAATTTCTATTTACCTTTCAACAAAATCGACATCAGGTGTCTGTCCATGTCAATTGACTTGACCTTAATTTTAATTATGCAAGATTCCCCCTAATTTTGTTGTTGTTGTTTTTTTTTCAATTTTTTACAACTTGTAGCGTGATGATGCCCCGTTTTGTGTATTGTGCACTACTTTTAACTGACGTAACAGAGAATTTATTAACTGAGGTTATTTAAATATAAATTAATTTGTTTACAGCGCCTGACCTGCTCACATTAGAACAAATGATTGGAACAGTCTGACGAAACGCAGCAGCAGCAGCAGCACAAGCAATAAATGATACAAAAAATTATTATATTAATAAAATATCAAGTTAATTTAATCAACTGACACACGAGTTCTTCATATGGGAATCGACATAAAAAAAATCATAAAATATTAAGTGTAAGAAGAAAAAGTGTTGAAATGTGAACAAAAAATATTGATTTGTGATATAAATGTGATTTCTGCTGAATAAAACAAAAGAAGATAAAATTTAATTGGAAAAAAGTCCAAAAAAACAAAAAGTCGTTAGCGTTAGTGTGAAGCAATTATGCTGTTGAGGCGAAAATGGCTGAAAATAAACCAGCTCTGTATGCGGCGGGAGTAACGTGTCTCGGGTTTGTTTGCTTTGCGTTATCGGCAACTGCAGTAGGGCTGCCGGTATGGGGATACTATACGAGTTCCGGATCGTCGTGGGATACGAACAAGGGGTACTTTGGACCGTGGCGAACGTGTAAACATCTGAATTATGGCAGAGAAAATTGTCGTCCCGATCCCATGGGATTCAGGGCTCCAGGTGAGTGTTTTTTTTCGTTTACTTAAGGGTTAATAAACTCATCAGCTCGAGTAGTTATGACGCAAGATTTTTATCTTTTTGTCGCGCAGCAATAATAATATTTTGTTGTTTTCTTCATTTCTCTCGTCTTTCTTGTGTCGTTTCAGAGGCCGTCTTTTTTACCGGCATTTTCGGCGTCATTTCTTGTATATGCTTAGGAATTTTTTGCATACTGTCCGTTCTACAGATAGCCATGATATCTGCAAGAGAAAAAGTCGTTATGAAATATAGTGTATTAGTTGTGTTAAAACTAGTATTAGTTATATTAGCAGGTATGTAGATTTTGATTTTATTGCTCTTTTTTTCTTATTTTTTCGATTTGTGAGGAGTTCATGTTTCGCATTTTTTGAAAATTTTCGAGATTTTGAACAATTTTTTATAATTAAAAATTCATTTTAAATCAAATTTTATGACTTTTTCCAAGATTTTGATCTTAAATTGTTTAAAATTTTAATATTTTAGAGCTTTTCTTTATTGCTGAGTTTAAATTTTTCACAGACCTGATGAATTTTTGTATTGAAATATTTAAAAAAAAATAAGAATTTGACAAGTTTTTATTCATTTAAAATTAATTTCATGACTTTTTCTTTAAAACTTATCAAAATTGTTTAGAAAATTAAAAAAAAATAATATTTTAGAAGTAAAAATTTAAATTTTTTACAATTTTGAGAAATTTTTAAAAATTAATTCTTAAAAATTTAGACTTATAACAAGCGTGAAGACCTCAAAATGTTACTTTTCTGAATATTTTTTCAATATTTTGATAAAATTCCCTTAAAAATCTTCAAAAAATTATTTTTTGATCTCCTAAAAATTGCTAAACATGAATTTCTCACAATCCCTCATAACGATAACGATCAGCGATGATGATGTACAAAACGATTTTTCTATCAGAACATTCTCTCTTCGCACTTCTCGCCTAAAAAATTAAAAGAAAATGTAAATTAGTTACAAGGTGATCAACTCAATTAAAAAAGTAACAAGATACAATGAACCCACATTCGATACACTCTCTCAGATGACTAACGAGCACGGGGTAGTTGCAGCAAGTGAGTGTCTATCTGAAATCTAAACCGGAATGTAATTCAATGCACATGTGTCGCAAAAAATTCTTTGCAAACTATTGCGTAATTTCCCAGAGATGCAGACATTTAGATACGCATGCATGCGATTATCAAAGTTATTATTATTATTAAAATATTTGCTTGCCAAGAGCAACAATTTGCGACGTGATGTTTTTTGCATCAACCAAAGTGATGTTTGACGAAACAATAGAGTAGAGTTGATGCTACCTGACATTGACGCCGTCTTTTAGTGCTATTTGTTGTGTTTGGGCTGGTACATTGAATACGAAGCAATTTACTTTTCAATCACGGTACCTTTCAATCAATGAATTTGTCAAAACATGGTTGTTTGTTGTTGCAGATAAACAGATTAAATGCGTTTAGATACATTGTTGCTGCCGGGATTTGTGATGCGAAGGGAAAAATTGATTGTTAATGCAATATATTGACTCTGAAATTATCAAATTTAGTTTAAAAACATTAAAATTTTAACAAAAAAGTGCATTTTTAGGTAGAATTTTTAACGTTTTAGACTAAAATATTTAAATTATTTTATTCGAAATTTCTGTTCGAAGGCATTTTTGGTCTAAAATTGAAAGCATTAAAGCTTGAAACGCATATGAGTAAATTTTAATTGTTATTTTTGTCAAAATTTATCATTTACGCTCTGTTAAAGTTCCTGTTTGAGAACATTTTTCAATATTTTGTAACTCAAATGTTAGCTAATAAAGCATTTTAGCTTTAACAAAACTTTTTTATCCATATTTTTATGAACTTCGTCCAAAAGCTTCATTTAATGATTCTTTAATTAATATTTTATTAAATTTTAAAAGTTTTTTCCCCAAAATGTTAGATTTTACAGCACAAAAAACTACAAAAAAATATTTTTGAATATTATTTTAACTTTTTGATCATATCTTTTAATATTATTTCATTAAATGAGTCCAAAAATTGCTTTTCAAAAAAATTATTAATTATTTTTGCTTAAAATTTTTAATAAGTTACTTCATAAAATCAATTTTTTATGTCTTTTGACCAAATTTTTCCTCAAATAACTCTTAATAAAGATCTTCAAAGACGATTTTTAATCAAAATTTCCCCATCAACAATCTTCAAATATATTTCCATTCCCTAAATATTGCTTCTAATTCCCTTCCAAGCCCTAAATTTGACCCACTTTTAATCCCATATTGAACAGAAACGTGAATTGTCCATTATCAGCTGAACAAATTTTGCTGCATGCCTTTATTAAAATAAACCATTTTCCATTATTTCGTTTTAACACAATGTTTATCGCTCGTCTACATTGTATTTAGTAGCAACAACATTGAAGCAACAAGTGATGGTGCATGAGATATTGTTCATCATGTCGTCGTCTATGGGGCATTGTTGCAATGGACACAAATTAATAGACGAGAGTCTCTTTTGTGTTGTTGCGGTATTATTTTAAAAAAATATTTAGATCAGTTTTTCATAAAAAATAGAAAAAAATGAAGCAAATTGTTCTCCGAGTTCTTATCATCAACAACAAAAGAGAATGTTTGACACGAAAAAAATGCAGGTCTTTAAATAAAAGTGGGGCAAGAAGAGTTATTTACTCATCTTCTCTACTTTTACGTGTTTGTTTTTTGTTATTTTTATTTATTTTTACAGAAGAGTGTAAACTTGCACTGTTTTGTACATCATTGTAGCCCTTTTTTTTCTTTAACATTTCAATTATCATGTTCCAACCTTGCTTTTTTTTCTCTTCGTTGCACCTAATGATAATTACAAAACAATTTCTCCAACAGTTATTTTGTCACTGTTAGCAATTCTCGTGTTCGCCATCGTGACAGACAACGTTGGCGGACGATTTCGTGTCTCCAACGGAATTTCCTTCTACTTGGAACTCTTAGTCATAGCATTTTCCATCGGGTTATTTGTGCTTGCGCTGTACGATGTGATGCTCAGTCGTCGAACGGGCGGCGATCCAACAATGCCCGCAGATCCCAATGCGCCTGCAATCACCTTTAACAATCCCGGTTTCAGAGAACCTGGTCGCAATGGTAAGGAAAAAAAATTATTTTTCAAAAAAAAAACCTTTAAAAAAAATTTTTTTTACCCATTTTAGGCGGCATCTCAATGACTGATTCTTCCGCAAAGCCATATAGCAGTATAAATGGCAGCGTTCAATCGATGAACACTACGGTGACTTCCGTGACAAATGGCTCGTCAATCGGTAGCGTGACACGATCTCCGCTGCGCTCAAGTTTGAAGAAGCCACGACAGCAGCGCAGTAACGACGGCTTAGGAATACAAAATCCCGGGTTTAGCGGAGGCGGATCATCGCCTACGATGCAACGTTCGGGCAGCGTAAAGAAAGTTCGGATACAGACACAATCCACAGATGTTTGAATGGAGGGTAAAAATTATTTTTTAAGAATTTTGTTTGAAAAAATTTTTTTTTTGCTTGGAGACGAAACACAAGAAGCAATAATCTCTTTCGAATCTCCAATTTTTTTGACCGTTTTGAAAAAAAATGTGACTGTCTTCCTTCTTATTAAAATAATTTAAGTTAAAAAAAAAATGTAAATTTAGTGCTAGATATCAAGAAAAGAAATTGTACCTTGATAAAGTCATTAAAAAATATTACGCGTTAAATGTAGATCAACTGAAAATCATGAAACCTAACGATTCCGTCCTTTGAATCAGTGTTAATTGTTTTTATTTAAATTATTTTTTTTAATTATTAAAAAAAATGCAAACCATGCTTGTCTTCTATTATTATATTATTTTTAATTTTTATTTAAGTTTTAATATTTTTGCAAAAAACAATCAATTTATCCATTCAAAAAATCATTCATCACTCTCGAAAAAAAAATATTATGTGATAAATACAAAAATAAATAATAAAAAAAAGTTATAATGACAAAACATACACACCTGTTCGTTAAGATATAATTACTATAGTAAAACATATATAATAGACAATAGTGAGTAAAAATTTATAATAATAATGGAGACAGAAAAAAAATGCATTTCATCAGGGTAACCTTATACATATTTAATTAATTAATTAATTGCACGTTACTGATCAGACACAAAAGTAAAGACGATACAAAGTTACTACATTCACAATATTAATTAATATTTTTTTTATACATATATCTTCGACCAATAAATACATTTTTAATATAAAATGTGTGACACGAGACACAATTTCAATAGTAATAATATTTTTTTATTACATGGCGTGGGAGACGATGACAATTGTCAAATGCTGTTTGTTTGTTTGGCTGTTTTCTCACATGTCACATGAACGCCCATTATTATCGCATTATAAATTTACTCTTTTTTCAAGGGTTTTTGATCGATAAATTTTGATAAATGTCTAAGCAGCCTTCAAATTTTTCGTAGAAAAGAGTTTGCATGCAAGACGTGCGTAGGAAATTGCATTAAATTTTTAATTGTTGATCAAACAGTAAATTTTTAATTTAATTTAGCTGCTGGGTAAATTGTTACAAATTGATAAATGATATTGACATTGAACATGAAAATTTAATTTTCCGCTTGTGCCGCAGGAGTTTTGAGGGAAATTATAATTAAAAGCAATAAATTTTTCAGTTTTAATTAAAAACCATGATAATTAGTGCAAAAGAAGCAATCATTATTTTGTACTAAAATAAAATTTAATTAAAAAAAAAACAAATTAAGGAACGTACTTTAAAAAATAAAAATCACATGCTAGTTTTTTGTTTGCTGTCATTTTGAATGGCTTTTGCTTTTTTCTAACTTAATTTATATTTATTCTTATACTTAATATTGAAACTTTTACGTACATGAAAATAAACATTTCAAATGTTTATTGCACAAAACTGAATTCTATATTTTTTATACACCTTTTTTTAAATTATTAATATTTAAAAATAATTTTTTATCTAATTTATACACAAAATCATCTACATTTGGGGCCACACTTTGCTATTCTACATTCAAAAACATATCTTGAACCTTAAATGTACCTATATTGTATACACGAGAGAAAAAATCAATCAATCGATCGAGCTTATATTCAATAATAATTATAAAATTTCTATAAATATACACATGTTCCCGGTTTCGTACCTCAATTAAATGGAAAAAATTTGCCTTGATGTTCAATTTATAACATAAAAAATTTAAATACATGTAGAATATTTACAATAAGCCATTAAAACATTTGCGTTTAAAAATAACATTTTTCGATTAAAAAAATATATATACAAAATTATAATAATTAGCGAAAAAATTGAATAAAGGAATATTTATGAAATGTTATTAATTGTAATAAAAAAATAAAAAAAATCAGTAGATGCCGATGCTATCATAATAAGGATTGATAACAATCGAATTGAACAAAAAATATAAAGTTAATAAAAAAAAGTCTATTAATAGTTAGAAAGAAATGTTCAGTTAATGTAGAGATGTAGTTAAAGAAAAAATTTAGTTATAATTAATAAACAATTTAAGTGAAGAGAAAAAAGAATATATAAAAAGTTTCAGTATATATGTGTATAAAAAATGAATAAAAGATAATAAATATATAAATAAAATGAATAATAAAAATTTATATGAATAAAAAGTGTTTTTCTTGAGAAAATGAGAAAGTTAAAGTAAGTATTGCATTCTAAGAAATTAAAGTGATTTTTATTATTCAGAATATTTCTGAGGTAAAGCGAAAGTGATAGAATTATTTTTAATTAATTAATTAATAATTTTTAAATTAATAATATTAAATGAATATTAATTCAAATATTTGTATTAAATTTAATTCAAATTAATTGTTATATTAATTTATTTTATTTATTATTTTTTTTTGAATTAATTTAATTATTGATTTATTTAAAACAGCTTAAATATTATATGTAAATAATATTTTATGATAATGTAAATATTAAGTTACTAAATATTTATTTAAAATATTATTTTAAATATTTAAAAATTTTTTTTTTAAATTCATATTTGGACTAAAATTGATGAATTTGCTAAAAATTTTAACTAACATTGCGTTTTACATATATTTTTTTTTATTTTTTTTTTTTAATAAAATATATTTTTTTTTAAATTATTTCTCATCTTCAGTTAACAAACCTTTGGTAGCTTTATCAACATATCGTGCCACAATTATTTCACCAATAAACAATATCAAACTGAAAGCCAATCCCATACACAAAAAATAAAACAAACTTTTAAATCGATTCCAATCAACCACAGCAAATTTCCAAAAACTTAAATCTCCGATTGGGGGTTTTGCTGTCCACAAATTCATCCAATAATCTTTAATGCCTGCTTCAGTTATTCTCAACATTCCGATTCGAATGGGTTCTTTGAATGGAGAATGTTTCTGCACGGGTAAGTAAATATTTTCTGATTGATCCTTGTGAAAAATTGGAATTTCTTGCAATTCATCGATTTCCTCAGTAGATAACATTTTTTTCGCCACATCATAAGCATAACTACAAAAATAAATAAAATTTCTAAACTTTTTTTCTTTTCACAAATACTTACTCAATAAAAGTAAAAAATGCATAACCGCCTTCTTTAACTTTGAGAATTCCATCTTCAACCGTTTTCATGAAAACTTCCTTGCCACGTACTCGTTTCAAATATAATTCCACAGCATCGTCATTGTTCGAAATGTTAAACATTGGAGTACTTGTAGGCACATCTTCCAAGACCATTTTCAAGGAGCTCATTCGAAGTCGTTTCAAATTAGTGATTGTACGAGGTTCGGGCGCCAATAAACTTCCCACAATTTGCGCCGAATAGAATTGAAAGCAGAAAAATGCCAACAACAAGAAGAAAAAGTAACCGATGCGCGAGTGAAATGACGGTGCCGTGTCGACTCCTTGTTGCGCCAAAGCTCCAACAACAATGAGAATTGATGTCGTGAATGGATTAGCATCTCCTCCATCAAGTTTTTTTTCGTAAATGAAAATTACGTAAAAAATAAAAGCTGCTAAGAGAGAAACTAAGAGAATTGAAATCCACACCAAATAATCCAAGGGCGCTAAATAAACGTTAATTTGATGTCCAGCTCCTGATGGGTGTCGAAATAGGAAAAATTGTCGGAATTTTGATGCAGCAAGTCCACTGTCGATTACAGGATGTCTTGGAACACTGTAAACCATGGCGGCATTTGAGATGTCAATTTCTTTCCTTTGCATCATTCCTGTGACGCCACTCCAGTTGCTGCTATAAGGCTTCAAATATCCCGAACTGCTGGCTCTTTTGACTTTTATTGTGAAATTGAACATGTCAGCGAATATTATCGTAAATCGATAAGCACAACGAAGTTGAGAATCTAAATGACCATGACCTTTTCCTTCTAAATATTCTATAAATAAGCTGCCTTTCGGAGTTTTTGGTATCTATTTAAAAAAATATTGATGAAAATTTAAATAAATTAAATAACATTTACAGAATAATATAAATAAATATTAATTAAAAAATAAATTAATTAAAATAATAAAATTCTCTTCTTTAAATTAAAAAAACAATAAAAAAATTTATTTAATTTAATTAAAATTATTTTTTTTTAATTTAAAAGAAATTTTTAATGATTTAAAATTTTATTAAATTAATTGAATAAAATTTAAAAAAAATGTAAAAATTAAAAAAAAAATATTATTCGAATTTTTCATTAAATTTTTGAAATAAATAAAAAAAATTGATCAAAATATTCGATTTTTTTGTATTTTTCAATAAAATATTATAAATATTAAAAATCTTACCATTGCACCCAAGATAAGATAAGTTTTCTGCAAATTATAATCAATTTTAGAATTTTTCAAAATAACATGTTTCGGTGAATCGTATTTTCCGATAACTTTTGTGTTAATTGGCGTTCCACGAGCTACCGATGCACTGCTAACTTTATGTATATCATAAACCAATCCATTTTCGCCATTTTTCATTACAATCACAAAAATCTTACTATCAATGTTAATATTTTTTCCAGCCAGCAACGAAATGGTAGAATTAATTGGTTCATGCCCAAAGAGAATCCAATTTTTCGATCCATTAAATTCATTTTTTTCTGATGCTTGATTTAAAATATTGGGAGCCATCGGACAACTCAAGTTTAAAAAGACATGCGTATGATACGGTTTAAAAGAGAAAAATTTGGATACATCGTTTTTTTCGTCCATGTTATATAATTCCATTGAAACCATTGAGTTTTTGAATTGCATCAAGTTTGGTTCTAAAAATTCAATTTTACGTAAAAGAAAATTATGAAAAATATTTTTGACTTACCATTGCAATAAATGATAGAAACGACTTTTAAGGGACTACTTTTCACTATATGGATCATGGCAGATCCATTGAAAATTTTGAGAAAAATTAAGAAAATTCCTATTTTCCAATACATTTTTATTTGATGAAAATCAGATTCGAAATGACGAGTGACTTGTAATTTTTGATTATTTTATATCAGTTTTTAATAATTTTATGATGATTGGATCATTATTTCATTATTTGCAAACACGAAGGACTTGAAATTGTTTTGATCCTTGTTTTCAGTAAATAAAAGTTGAAAATACATAATTATAACAAATTATATCAATAAAAATAATAACCGCATGCGATCAAAAAATCATACATATAATTGTGCTTCAATATTTTGTTATTACATTTCTTATTGAAATTCTTTTGAAATTTATATAAAAATAATTTTTACGTGAGAAAGTTGATTTATCTAAAAAATATATTTTTTAAAATTTTGAATTGATTCTTAAAATTAAATTAATAATATTATTTACATAATATTAAAATTATTTTAATAAAAATTAATTTATTAAAATTAATAATTTTAATAATAATTAATTTAATTTATTTTTATTCGGAAAAATATCGATCGGATGTATGAAAGAAATTTTAATGAAAAGCTCCAAAGTGTGTAAAATGTCGAATTTTCCAAGAAAAATAAAAATTCAGCAAGAAAAGTCTCCGAAAATGCCTTTTTGCCTATAATTTCAACGGAAAAATAAATAACGGATTATTCAAAATATTCCATTGCACAATTGGAAATTTGTGCCTCGGGTCTGTAAAAAATTATTTTTTGCATGCTGGGTCGTTTATCATCTGGTAACCCTTCATATCGCATCAAAACAACAAACAAACTGTTAAAATTCACTAAAAAAAATTAAAATTCCCTTTAATTAACTCAAAACTTCAGCAAAGATGCAATCATCACGTTCCAAGTTGAAATCCACTTTGGAAGAAGCCGAAAAAGAGCTGAGCGAAGATGAATCTGAGGCCGAAGAGGAAGAAGAAGTTGCCGAACGTCCCCGGAAGAAGCAAAAAACCAAACAATTTACAACGCCGACGACTATCCATCAAAGTTACATCATGAAACTCTTCGATCGTTCCGTGGATTTGGCGAAATTCGATGAACGTTCAACTTTGTACCCGATTTGCCGAGCGTAATTATTAAATTTCCTCTTTAAAATGACAAAAATTTCAAATTTTCATTGCTTTTTTAGTTGGATGAAGAACATGAAAGGACCAAAAGTCAATCTGGAAACCACGAAGGAAGAGCCAACTTTTCGTCGAAAGATGCCTGGCATGCTTGTGATGATCAACAACGGCATCGAAGCTGAAGTACGTTCATTACCGCCGCCAAATAAGAGCGACTTAGCAGGTCCTTATCCTCCAAAGATCCCAGCGCAAGAGAAATCGAACAAATTTAACATTGATCTCAATTACGTAAGTCCCTTTTTTGAAAAAAAATCATGAAAATCATTAAAATTTCGTTGAAAATTACAGAAATTCACTGATTCTGACTTGTTGGACAATGAAGAGCTTTTGGCTTTAAACATCAAACGCTGGCGAGAAGTCCGTGATAACTGGCAAACACACACAAAGGAGTACAGCAAGCGCTATCAAGACAGTTACGATATTTTAGATGGGCTTTATAACCAATCTCAAGGAAAATTAAAGGCAGCAGCTGCAACTTCTTAATAATGACAATAATAAAATTTTAATAAAATGATATTTTGAGTACAAACCATGAATATATTTTTCTTTTAAAGCCTCAAAACATTAAAAAATCGATTTATTTTCAAATTTTTATTTTTCTTTTGTTTATTTAACATTGCTTCTTCTTAAATATGTATGTTATGCATTTCTAATAGTTTTATTTTCAACATTTTTCTTATATTTATAATTTTTATTTGTTACTAATTTTATATATTTAATGTTTCAACACTTAATATTCTAACGATTACATTTATTAGAGCCTTTGAATTATTATTTTTTGTTTACTTTTCTAATGTTTTCTTAATATTATGTGTATTTTATGTTAATAGTTTGTAGTTTATAGTATAAGAAAAATAAACTATAAAAAGTTTAAAAGTTAAAAATAACAAAGAAAAATATTATTTTAAATATATAATAATAATGGCAGTTTCAAAGTATGTATTTATGTTAGAGATATCTGACCCTGAAGAATAATAAAATAATTTTTTTTTTTATTATCAATAAAAAATGATAACTTTAAAAAAAAATTATAAAAAATATAAAATATTTAATTTTACGTATAATTAGAAATATTATTATAAATTTTTTGTATGTATTTTTTTTTTAGTTTTAAGCAATTACTTACACAACACTTTAGTTATTTTTTCTTTTTTTAATGTTTATTATTATTTTGTAATATTATCATTAACTTTTAATATATTCAATTAATTCAAAAAATTAATCATGTGTGCTTTTAGCTTTTCCCCAATAATAATAATATAATTAATAATAATAAATTCATACATTTTTAATTTTTTTCATTGTTATTTTTTTTTTGTAAGAAGCGAAAACATGAGCGAATTCAATGTCATGTCACGAGGAAGGATCGACATGACTTTCGTTATAGACAATTATTGCGTTCTATGAATTGTAACCTCACAGTGGCGGATTTACAAAATAAATTCATTGAATTTTGTGGAAAATAAAAATGGTTTTAAGTTGAATATTTTAAGAATTGAAAGTGATAAAAAAAAAATAAATGAACTTTTTGAGCAAAATTTGTTCGAGAATTTGATTAAAAAAAAATAATAATAAAATAATTTTAAAAATTATTTAAAAAAAATTATTAATTAATTAATTTTTTTTTAAAGTCAAAAATTAATAATATATGTATTTATAAAAAATTAAAACATTTTTAAACATGTTAAAAAAAAATTAAAAAAAAAATATATTTTTCTGTGGGTTTATAATCTAAGGATAAATCCGCCACTGTCTAACATCATGTATTTCGTAGTCCGATCGATAAATGGACGTCACGATATTGATCGCGATGACTGTGATTGCTGTGCAATTTTTGCAATGAAAAGTATTTTTTGTGCGTTTTTTCTATATAATCTTTTTTTTGTTGATCACACACATATTTTGATTATTAATGGCATTTTTTTTTCTAAACATCATTTATTTTTATTTTTTCAGCGGAAAAAAACTATCATCTACTAATGGCATGGCATGCAAAAAATATTGGATGTACCAAAAAGGCAATTTTGCTGTTCATTTTGTATGTATTATTATTTTTCATTTTTTTTCCAATAAAATTCAATAACAAGCTTATGTCTCTAACTACCGTATGTCTTTTCTTGGAATTCTTTTATTATTAATATATTATCTTCTATATATTTTTTTTTGTATATGTTTATTTATGTATAGCATTTGCAGCAATCAATAACAAGCACACAATAAATTTTATGTGTCTATAATCCCTTATAGTATATAATAATAATAAGTTTTTATGTATGTTTCATTTGAAATTGTCAACATTTTTCATTTATCTTTCAATATTTTCCTATAATGAAGTCTCTCTCTAGCGTTTTCCTATTCTCTATTTATTATTCAAACCACTAACCAATATTATTGTTCAAGACGGTGTACGAATCATCATCATCATTTCTCATCAGTTTCATCAATATTTCATAACGCGACACAAACACCGCACAGACACACAAAACAACACCCACATTTGTCTCGCATTTGTTTGATTAAAAATTAAAGAATTTCGAGAAGCCGACCACGTCAATTAATAATACGGAAAACCGAGACAACAACAATTATAATGAAATGATACGGATTTTGCCGGTAAATTGATCCAACTAACGTTTGATACAAAAAAAAAACAATTGTAACCTGAAGCCATCTTCGGACGAACATCATCGAACATGTTATGTTACTAATCTCCGAAAATGAACATTTTTCTTGTCATGGGAAGGGAATTGGTGTGTGGGCAAGAAGATTTCTTCTGAAAATTGTGTGGTTTCTTACTGCGAAAATGTTGTTTTGGACAGTATGAAAGGAATTTCAGTGAATTCCTGAAATTATTTGAAATCTTTAGAAAATTTCATGGAAATGAGGTGTAACAAAAACAGATTTTTTCTTCGAAATGAAGAAAGAAAAATAAATTGCAATAAAAATATCAAAGAATATAATCAATAAACTCGCATTTTTCTTATTTTTTATATTTAAATAAAAAAAATGGGGGGGGGGCAAAATATAAAAAAAAAAATTGAAATACTTTTGCAAACAAAATGATAAATTTTTAACAATTTTTGGTCCTTAATAAATATTTTTATTGTTTTTATGGTATATACATACATTGAGATTTGATAATTTAAAATTTATTTCAGAGTATTTTAGGTTAAAAATTTAAACAAAAAAATTTCATAAAAATACCTGTCCAAAAATTTTAAAAAATAATTTTTTTGAAAAAAATTTTTAAAAAGGAAAATTCATGTTAAATTTCGATTAAAATACAAAAATTTATAAAATTTAAAATTTTTTTAAAAAATCTTGGGAAATTCTTTGAAAAATATGAAAAAAGACCAAAAAACGGACAATTTTGTTGAAAATTAAACTTATAAAAATTGGAAAACTTTTGAAATATGGGACAAAAATTCAAAAAAAATTTGGAAATTAATTAAAATATAAAAAAAATATATGAACAAAATTATTAAATTAATTATTAATAATTTTTAATTTTAATTTATTATTATTTTTTATATTTTTTAAAATATTTTATATTAAAATATTATAAAATATTTATTTTAAGCTGTATTATTGTATTTAAAAAAATATTTTTTAAATAATTTACGAATTAAAATTATTAAAAATCATAATTTTTAAAATTTTTGCTTAAAAATCTACTTTTTCCATCATCATATTTTAAATTTTCTCAGAATTTTTTTCCGCACTCAGCTTCAACTTAACAACAAAAACAAAATACTTGTTCGCTCTCGTTCGCTAAATCATTTAATCATCATCATTATCTCCAGGGGGTTTATACAGGTGCCAACCAATAACAAAAACAAGATAAAATTCTGTTGTAAACGTCTCATTATCCATTCATCTTATCGTGTACCACGTTCTTTCAACTTACCTATATGTATATTTTTTTTCCTATAATAGCCTTAAATAATTTATTGAAAACTTTCCTTCTGCGTGTGCTTTTGCTCTCTCTCGTTTTTCTTTTCCTTTCTTCACATTTGAGCCACATTCTGTGCGTTTCATACATAGATCAAACAACACGAAGTTAATAATAAGAACATCATCATCATCATTTATGCAACAATTTGTTTCTGGGGTGGTTGTGTGCCTGTGTATTCACCTTTTTATTTGTGTGTTCGAGTGTCTTATGTGTGTGATGTTTGCTCTTTGGTTATACATTATTATCATCATATGTACGCTAAATATATATTTTATTTATAAATACCGGGTAAAATGTAACAATTTTCGATTATTAATATTATCATCAAGTTATATAGTTGAGTTATTTTGTGTGTTTTGTATGTTAAATACTTTGTCTTGAAGTTTTGAAGTCTATGTTTTCTTGTATTTTTGTAAATATTGATGTCTACAAGTTTATTTCAAACGTGATTTGGAATTTTTTCATTCGAAATTTCGTTTGAAACGCGCCAGAATACTGATTTTGTTGGTAAATTCATGCGGACAACTGCGATATCGATTAATTCTACAGCAGAATATTTATCGCTGCGGAGTCTAAGTGGCGTCCCATGCATTTACGAACAACAATAAATATCCGTCGTTTTTGTCTAAAAATATATTTTTAGTTTTTCTTGTTTGTAAATATATGTTGCTGATAGATTGAGAGTAGTTAATTAATGTACATCATCTTCCTCCAATAAAAAATGATTGTTTTCCGAGGAAAATACAGACAGACTTAAAGGTTGCGTTAGAAACACTATAATTTCATGTTTTTTTTTGTGAGATCCTCATGCAACTGTATTTTGTTGTTAGAATAAATAAAAAGTGGAGACGCTTGGCACCAATGTGAGTCAATTTACAACAAACCGACTTTAACGTAACTTTTTTTTGTGTTTGTTCGGTGGTTTCATCATCTTTTTTGTTTGTTATTAATACCTAAATTAAGTAAATGTCTTCGATGTGTCTTCTGAGTTTGTTCAATTTCATTATTTGAGCACACACACACATTATCAATCAATTAATTTTCGCGGAAAAGCGTCTTTCGCGTCGAGTGTTGTGTGTGTTCAAGAGATGTCTGTCAAGCACATTTGTCGTCTTTGAAGTTTTTCGCGTTTGTTAATTGAATTTGCGAGAAACAACAGAGAGGCGGGTTGCCTCTAAATAATAATTTTTCTCCAATTTTTCT
Source organism: Culicoides brevitarsis (assembly GCF_036172545.1). Lineage (NCBI taxonomy): Eukaryota > Metazoa > Arthropoda > Insecta > Diptera > Ceratopogonidae > Culicoides > Culicoides brevitarsis. Next base: position 33,288,779 of record NC_087085.1, on the reverse strand, counting down.
TCTTTTTTGTTATTTTTTCATGTTCAGTAGGCGTCGTGACGAGAACGAGAGCAGCAACAAGGAATATTTGTAATTGATAATTCCTAACTATGGGAGTTGCTAAAGTATAGTGCATTTGCTTTTGTGTCTAGAATGGTTGGAGTATTCCATTTTGGGAGCATAACCGGCGCCCGAATGTCCCAGCAGCTCACGGAAAATGTCGTTGATGCGGAAATTGTATCTGCGAAATAAGAGGTTTAAATTTGATTGGTTTTTTCGTGAGAAATTCGATACACTTACTTGGCGGAACATTCGACATAACCGCATCTCCAGTGTTTGCGAACGAGTGTTGAGATGTCCTTGAGTTCCTGAAAAAGAAAAAAAAAATTAGTGAAATTTAATTTTATGGAAGTTTTTAATTTTTTTATCACTAAATTTGTTCAAAAATTAATTTTTTATTAAAATTCTCTTTAATTTAATTTTTTTTTAAATTCAAAGTAAAAAAAAATAATAAAAAATATTAAGCAGACAGACAATTTTTCACGAAAAAAGGCACTTTTCGCCGAAAAATTGCAACGCAATAAACCATTTACTTTGATATTATCACAATTTAACCTTTTTCACATCAATTATTCATCTTTTACCCGGTCTCTGAGCATCTCGGTACAACGGAGACACCAAAAAATCTCACAAAACATGAATTAAACATGCCTGTTGAACTGATTTAATTTATCAGTGGGGGACAGTTTAATTTTTCGGTCCTTTTTCTTTGCAATATAAATATTTAAATTCCAACAATATCACTTACCTGCGAGTGAATATTTGTCTCTGACACGAGATCGTACTTATTACCGACAACCATGATGTCGAAGTCGCGATGATCGAAGCTGTCTTGTATTTGTTCGCGCATATTTCGGCAATACTGCAAAAATGGGGAGAGAAAAAAATGATTAAAATTCTGTCATCATTAACATACTTCAAAAACATGCTTGAATGGTGCGAGAGTTCAAGAAATTATTTAATTATGGTGTCATTTAATTAACGAAGACTCGTGAAAAAAATTTATGAAAAGTTTCTGTCACCATCATCCCTCGTCGTTGTCGTCGTCGTCGCAAGTTTATTATTAAAATATTAAAACAATATTTATTCAAGGTAAACTTTTTTTTCTCTCATTTTATTTCATTAAGGAGGTCGGGGAAAAAATGTAAAAAAAAATCTGAAGAGGGAAAAAATATCAATTTGACACCTAAAAAAATTAAATAGGCTTCATCCATTATTCATTATTATTTTTTCAAAGAACCTTCGATGAGAAAAATTCAAAAAATAATCAGAATCGATGGAACATCAAAAGAAATCCGCTTACCTGGAACGTTTCCAAATTTCCCATATCAAAGACCAAAACATATGCATTTACATTCCTTAAACCTAATGGGTTGCCATTATTCCATTCAGCTAACGAGTCCACGGGGAATCGTTTCTAAAAAGCAAACAAGAACAAAGTTATCAAAGAAATTCATTTTTTATTATTCGAAGGCGAGCTGTTATGGTGTTAATGGAGTGTTAGAGTCTTTTTTCACGTGAAAAGCTGCGGCACACTGTTTATTGCTGTCAAGTGATTTCAACAGAAATGAATTGAAAAATATTTCGTGGGAAATTTATAACGTGAATAATTCAGTTTTTTTTCTTTTGTTCAATATTTAGGCTTGAACAATGACTGAAAATGTTTTTAAATCGAAATTATGACGAGAGAAAAATTTTGAATTAGCTTGAAAGCGATTTTCAAATTTTTAACGGTCGTTTTTTGAATTGACATTTACAAATTTTTGTTTATTTTTTTTAAATTTATTTTTTTTATTTTTACAAATATATTTTTTATTAATTTTGTTTGTAAGTATTTAATTTCTAAATATTTTTTTTTAGAAAAATTTTAATAACAAAAATTTTAATTTAAATCTTTTAAGAAGAAGAAAAAATCTAATAAAAAATTATTTAAAAAAAATAAGAAGCTAAGTAATTTTAAATTTTTTCAGCCTTTTTCAGAATCCAACATTCAAGGTCAGAAAATCGATAAAAAATGCTTACCTGTGGTGCAACATCGAGAACCATCAGCTCTCTAATGCAAGTATCACACACGCAGCAGCTTCGATAGACGTTGCGTTTTGTCGTTGGGACGTGCCTTTTTGAAAACTCGTGACGGAAGAATTGCTGAAACGAGAAAAATAAAACAAAATGAATTCCCTCATCGTCGCAAGAAGAGAAAAGACAACAGCTTTTATGCCTAAATTATGTTGTTTTTTCTTCGCATCCATGTCTCGCCTCTCGCCAGAGAGAGATAAATACACATGTTGTTGTTATGTTATCGTTTTATAACAAAATATTGATATAGATTTTGCCGTACACGATGTTATTATTTTATATAAATGTATTGACGTGCCATGTCAGAGACGAACGAGCGACATGAACAAAAAAAAACATTCGAAGATATTTTTTGTGTTCGTCTCATTTTTCCCTTCGACGTCATCGACACTCATTCAGTAACATGTCTCGAGGCAAGTTTACTTAATATCATGCATAGGCAATGTTCGTATTAAATAAATGTCTTCTATTAAATCAATAACCACTTGCAAGCTCGTTGGTATGATGAGGCAAAGGATGTCAAGAAGATAGGATATCATGTAATAATTGGTATTGAAAATATAACAATTTAATATTTTCCCGTCATTTTCTTGCTCTTTTTCATTACTTTGTATTTTTAATACAAATACAAGGAAAAAAAAGTTAAGAGATTTGAACAATTATTTGTATCAATATCAGATTTGTGTCGAAAGAGACAAGAAAAATCCTTTTTTAATTTTCTGTTATGCTTGATTGGCACCTGGCACACGTTCAGTTATGACAACTAATAAATAATTTATCATTCATTGGAAAATTGGCAGACATCTGACATTTTTTGATTAATTTCCCTAAAGGGGTAGATGGTATTTCAACAATTTATTGCCGATATCCAGATGTATGGAAGTGAAGCGGACCTTCTGTGAATTGAGTTCTGCAGGTAGTTTATGACAGAATATCAACTAAAAACCAATTAAATAATTTCTTGGAATAGTAAAAGTTTGTGATTCAACCAAAGTGTAAGTTTAACATTAATTTTTTTTTTAAATTTTAATATTTGACTTTTTTCTTAATTTTTCAGATAAAAAAAGGATTTTTTCAAACCAAGCATATAAACTTAAAAAATACTTATTTTTTTCTCAAAAAAAAGGTTCGTTTTGTGCCCAAAATTTCTTAAGATGAACTTTCTCAACATAAATTTTATTGAGGAAAATTGTCTTCCTGAACGATAAAAATCAAGTTCAATAAGGAAATCGGTAACATTAAAGTTGTTTCGATAACTTTTTGAACATATTCGGTAATTTTAAGCATTATTTAGAGTCTACCGTTTGCTCAATTTTATAAATTTTTCAAATTCATTGAAAAATCTGACATTTTTTATTATTTCTAAAAGAATTTCAAAAAAAAAAAGTTTGCAATTTTCAGAAATAACTAAAAACCAATTTAAAAAATTGGAATAGTAAAAGTTATTTCAACCAAAGTGTAAGTTTAAAAAAAATTTTAATATTTGGATAAAAAAAATTTTTTCAAAAAATTTAAAATTTAAAAAAATTTAACAAACTTTGAAAAGTCAGTTGAGATGTTCGCTTTGAATACCTCTTTGATTGTTTCATCATTATACAAATGAGTGAAATGAAGAATGTTCTTGATATTCTGTTGAAAGGCTCATTGAAAGTAAACTGGCGGCTACTTGAATTATGGGACATATAAAAATCGACGTTGTCTTAAATTGTACGATATTTCGTGATTTCACTTAATTCGACTGATTTAACGATGTTACGAAGATTTTAAAGAGAATCCTTATCTTCATCATTGTTCATAAAAAGCTATTTTTCAAATATTTTTTTTAAAAGAAACTAGCAGTTTCAAGGTTTTGAAAGTTCGCTTTTCCTCATCAATTCAAAAGCGAATTTTCAAAACCTTGAAACTGCTGAATATTTATCAACAATTTTGAAAATAGCTCTTTATGAACAACGATAGATAAGGACTTTCTTGAAATCCTCGTAACATCGTTAAATCAGTCACAACTGTCTGCAATTTATCTCAAGCGAGACAGAGACACACACACAAGAGTTGCATTTCAATTTAATTTACGTGTCGTAGACAACCATGAAGTTTACATCTCTATCATAAAGTTTATTAAATTTTCCTGTCCTTTTATTAGACTAGAAATGACGACAATATTGTTGTTGCCTGTGTAGCGTGTCGCTTATATTGGATTACAATAATGCAAAATTTATTGTTGCAAACAACTTGTCCTGGCATGCTGTGCCTTTTTGTATATGGACTCACATTTATTGCTGGTACAAGTAAGTATCCAAACCCCAGATCCACAAAAAAAAAGTAATCATGTTATTCCATTTTCTCCCAAAAATAATGTTTAAATGTCAAACCCATATAAATTGCTGTTGCGTAATGCATTTAGGAAAATTTTGTTTTTGTCGTTATTGTGAATTGTCTCTTGAATGTTTATTTATTTATTTATTTTTTTCATTATTTAAATTTTTCAGTCATGCAGAATGAACTGGACATTGCCATAAATCAACATAATGAAATATATTGTCGTTTACTGTTTATTTATGCCATTTTGATTGCACTTTAAAAAGTTTTCACAGCAATTTATATTCCCCAGCTATTTTTAGTTTTTTTTTTGCAAAACATGGAAATTCACTTCCGATTTCTTCCTTCATTTCCGTTTTTTTTTTGCCCTGATATTTAAATTTTAGTTGAAATGAACTTCTGACCAGGCATGTTTGCATATTTCACGTCACTTTATGTTAATTGCGGATTTTGAATGACATTATAGTCACATTAACATGCCTAAACAGCAGGCAACGACGTGAGTTTATCTGGAATTTAAAAAAGAAGATTGAATCCAATTACGGGATTTTTTTGCTACTCTTCGTTTTCATGCCACTGTTGCACGCACGGACTACGTGTTCCATCATCATCATCATCATTATTCTAATAAGTTGTGCGTAATTTGTGATGCTTAAAATAAATACTGGCAATCACTTTTCCTCCTTGCACATTGAAAAATCTCTATAGCAAAAATGAACGAGCAGCTTTTTTTTTTGCTGATGATAATGAGGAAAAGGATGTTCACATAAAGTACTTTTCATTCGCTTTAAATTAATGACGGCGCATTGACAAGCACGCGACACAATACGACGATGAAATGATATGGCATTCATATAAATCACGAAGGCGGAGTTCAACAAGTCCTTTGTCAGTAGCTTTTGTTGTTTTTTTAAACGAAAATCATGGGAAAAAACCGGATTTCATGTTGGAAAATGATTATGGGGCACGCCTGTCTCGTTGTCCTTGTCGTGGACTGTCAGTTATAAATTCCCCCGATGGGAAGGTGAATCTTGGAAGCGTTCATTTTTTGTGTGAATTCAAATTTCAAAGCAAAATCTTTGTGCACACGAGGCACAACAACGACACAAAAAACGTGTCAAATTATATTTGTTGCTACAACCTTTTTTTGTTCCATTTTTCGGCATGTGACTGTCACAACAAATGGATGATTTTTATTTTCTTTTGTTAGGTGTGGGATTTGTCTGGATTGCATTTGCAACATTTTCATTTCGTTTTTATACAGAAAATTTCATTTAATTTTTTTTTTCAACAAGTTTTTCTATGAAAATTGTCTACAAATTTTCATGATCTGTCAATTTGAAAAATTTCCGTTAAAAATAAAAAAAAAATTTAACTTAATTAAAAGTTGCCTTTTGAATTTTTTTTAATGAAATAAGGCCGCTTTAAATGAAAATCAAAAATAAAGTCCCGATGCCCCATTTTAAAAGTCGAAAATCCAATGGGGCAAAATAAAAAAAAATTTAAAAATTTAACGGTCATTGTTTTTGGGTGTATTTTCATGATTTTTCAAGAAAATTTCCAAAAAATTTTTAATTTATTCTAAATTTTGTTTTGGAAATATTTTATCATAAATTTTCTTCTCTAAAAATATTTTTCATAAAATTATTAAATTTTTTTTTCAAAATTTTTTGACAGTTATTTTTTATGAAATTTTTTTCTTTAATTTTTAATATGAAATATTCTGAAATCTATTTTAAATAAGCAAATTTCAAAGTAAATAGTAAAAAAACATCAAAAATATTATTTAACGATCAAAAATTGATAAGAATTTGTCATTTGGTATGAAAAAAGTATTTCAAAACTTTTTTTTTATTTTATTAAAATAAAATTTTATTTTAAATAATTTTGGACTTTATTTTTGATTTTCATTTGGAGCGGCCTAAAAAAAAATATTTAAAACTCAAATTTTTTCTCGTTTTCTACAAAATTTTTATGATCTGTCAATTTGAAAAATTTCCGTTAAAAATTAAAAAAGTTCTTTTTTGTAACTTTTTTTAATAAAATTAAAAAATAAATTCAAAATCTAAAAAAATCTCTTTTTACGACATTAAACAACCAATTTTATCATTTAATGTCAAACAGAATACGCTAACGATCATCCATCAGTCATTTCAATCATCGCAAATGAGATGAGAAGAAAATATGTCATGTCACCATTTATGCGAAAAAATGTGTCTCATCATTCAAACAAAACGCAAAAAATTGCTTCTCACAAAAAAAAAGGTAGAGACGATAAAAAACTGACACCTTTTTGTCTATCAAAGAAAAAAAAAAATTTGCCATTTATGTCAATGGAAAATTTCTACTGCGACACATTTTGTCGACGCACAGATGATGATGAGAATGTCGATAATGATGTTTGTTGATATATTTACATTGAGCAGCAGTCATCGTTTGATGTTCGATATTTTATTTGCACCGAATGAGGCGAACCACAAACGTTTCTCAAACAGACAAGAAATAAATATCGAACAAGGACGAAATTCTATTTATTTAAATGGACTCCAATTTCAAAATACACACACACAAACACACCTAAATTCATGACCCTCCCCTCATGCGACCTACTTTTGTCAAAATTGTCGGATATCCCCATTAAAAAGTTAGTGGCCATGGTCCAAAAAATTACTTAGCACGCCACAATGAACTAATTTGTTAAAAAATTTAACTTGTTTTTCCGATTACATTTATTTTGTCTGTTATGGAAAATTATTATCATTCATTTATCGAGAATTTATTTAATCAATAAAATAGTCATAAAATTTTAATTATTTTCGCCAGAAGTTGAATGTGTGTTTTATTGTGTTTGTTTCGGAAATGTGTCGCAATAAAAAGGGGAGAAGTGTTTAAATGAGCGGTAGGATGATTTTGATAAAAATTTTATTTTTTTTATTTTAATTTATATTAATTAATTTTTATTTAAAAATAAATAAATTAAATTAAAAAGTTAAAAAAAAAATAAATTTATTAAAAAAAAGATAAATTTAAAAAATTAAATTAATTTTAATTAATTAATTAATTAATTAAATTAATTAAAATTAAATTAAATTTTCAAAAATGTTATATTTAATTAAAGTTTACAATTTTTATTTTTAATTATTTATTTACAATTATTTTTTTTATTTTTTAATTAATTTTTTAAATAAATTTTTAATTAATTGAATTAAATTCAAAAATTATTAAAAATCAAATAATTACTTTAAAAATCAATAAATTAAAAAAAAATTATTAAAAAAAAAACAAAATTAATTTTATTTCAAAATATGTAATTTAAATTCAATAAAGTCAAAATTTTCAAAATTTTTAATTTTAATACTTTTTTTTTGTTTAAAGCATCAATTTTTATTGCAAATTTGGATGTAACGAACCGTGAATGCAGATGAAACGGACATCAACAATTACCACAATCCTCTTACACTCGTCAAATAAATGTCGGATGCATGCAAAGCTTGGCTTAAAATTGGCAAAACACTCGAAAAAAGGCTTTCATTGAAATTTTACGAGCATCGTCATCGAAAATTTTAACACGATTCACAAAAAGTGTCTATTTGTTTCTGCAAAACGGCAGTTGAAAGGTTAAAATCAATTCAGAACAACAACCTGCAACATAGTCAGCACTTTTTTTCTCGATATTTTTGTTGCGTGCCTCACAGCTCTTGAGGGAAATGAAAGCCAAGTCAAAAGATTAAATAATATTAACTTTTGTGTGTTATTGCTCGTGTTAATAAAATAAAATACAACTTATGGGGATTTTTCGAGATTATTTCGGAAAAATGGCAGCGAAGCACACACAATCATTAACATTTTTCAACTTATCCCAGATAATCCACCGATATAAATTCTTATTATTTGCGTGTTGTCTCTCTCGTTTGATGCGGAAAAAACCGGCCTGTCATCAATCACTCACTCGCCTGTATCAACGATCCCATTTTTAATTTATCTACTACTCAAATGTACATTGAACCAACAATCTTTATTCGCATCTGATGGCTCATCATTTAAAGTCATTATTACGAGAGAGAAAACAAGGAAACAAGTGCTGATGTGATGTTCTGATAACAAGCAAGAGAGACAGAAGAACAAAAAAAAATTTTTTTTTTCATCTCGACTTTGTTCAAAAGAATTGGAAGCCTCTCAAGGTTACATGAAACCAAGGCGCGTCTTCTATTAATTACATTTATATCACAATAAAATCCAGCGCTATAAAAATAATCTCTCTGCCAAAGCGAATAATTCGTAACTCATAAAATACCAGACGTCTCCATTGCGTCAGTTTCCGTTGTAGACATCAATTTGCGACACATTTCCTTTGTGAAACAAAGTCAAAAAGAGTCAGTGGGAAGAGAATTGCTTTCTTATTGCCTTACTTAGTGGGTTAACATTAACAACAAAGAAACGCACCGAGCAAAAATAAGAGTATAGACAGTTATAAAAACGTGACGATAAAATTAGTTTCTTTTTATGACGGTTCCTTCTTTTTATATCGTTCGTCGCTGCTGTTTGTCATGCTGAATGTCTTCAAAGGTAGTAGGAGAAAGTGCTGCAGTTAAAAGAGATAAAACATGTACTCAACTTTTGCCTCTGTGCTGCGGTGTTTTTAGTCGAAAGGTCATTGTATCATCGTCGAGGGATGAACCCTTTAACGTTGTTTTTTGTCCTTTTTGGTTGTAGCTCCCTTGTTGATGACTCGTGATATTTATCTCTTACGCTACAATAAAGTCGAAAATGATGCGACTTTTTTTTCTTTATTTTCCTTTTTTATTTATCTTTTTTTTTCGAATAATCGAAAAATAATGAAAAGTTGTGAAAAGTAATAAATTGAGCGCTTTTTTTGATTAAATTGAGATTTAACGGTTAATTTTCAAAATTTTCCTTTAAAATGTGCATTGGGTATAAACTTTTATATGTGTAATGGGATAAATTTTCAAAAATTTGCATTGGAACAAAACTTAAATTTCGCATTAGGGCAAAAATTTTCAAATATGCATTGGGAAAATTTTTAAAATTTGCATTGGGACAAAATTTAAATTTTGCCTTAGGTCAATAATTTCCAAATATGCATTACGTGAAATTAAAATTTGCGTTGGGCCAAAATTTAAAATTCGTATTAGGGCGAAAATTTTTAAATATGCATTGGGAAAATTTTTAAAATTTGCATTGGGACAAAATCTAAAATTCACATTAGGGCAAAATTTTTCAAATAAGCATAGGGATAAATTTCAAAATGTGCATTGGGACAACGTTTAAATTTCGCATTAGGTCGAAAAATTAAAAAATTTGCATTGGGGCAAAATTTAAAATTCGTATTAGGGCGAAAATTTCTAAATATGCATTGAGATAATTTACAAAATTTACACTGGGATAAAAATTCATAACGAATTTCAAATATTGACTTCACAACACCCTTCAAAATGTCCATCAAACCAATTTTCGGTTGTAAAAATGCCATTAATATCGAAATGAATCGAACATTCACATACCAAATCACTCCATTTCCTATTTATATATTTTTTCCATTTCCATCATTTTTGCCGTTTATTTTTCTCTCGACTCGCAAAAAGCTATTAAATATAGGTCAAGTTTCTTGTTGAGTTGTGCAAATACAAAAAAAGCCAACATTTGAATGCATAAAAGCAGAAAACGAAAGCGATGAAAATGGGAAACATAAATACAATGATTTATGATTTAATTCCTGCTGCCTCAGTTATGTTCGTGACTCCATTTTGCTTTCGCTTTTGTGTGCCCACATCACATACTCCCACATGCCTCGCCACAGTTGGTTGGTTAAGAATGATGTAGAATTAACTATAATCACTGTTGAATGACTGGAACGAGTCCTTTCAAATCATTCATCTATTCATCTTTTTTTTTTTTTTGAAATATTTTTCTTTTCATTTTTAAGGATTTCTGCCATTGTATTGCCATTGAGCAGTCATTTAGTCCAACAATCGCATACAAAATTAAAAGCATTAAAAAGTTTTTTTTTTGTGTTATTTAAAAACGTAAATTGTGTTGTGATGTAACATAAAAAAAAACCTTCGTTAAGCTCATTTTTGTGGCTTTTTTTTATTCTGACGGGATAATGGCACAAGGTCCTTATTTATTATTAATATTTTAAGCCGACCGGAATATTTTTATGTATTTTTTTTTTGTGAGTGAAAAAGGTACGGCACGTGATTAAAATGCGACACATGTACTCTTCGTGCTTCACAACAGCAACGGATATCCGGATTACCATAATTTTCGTACTTGTTAAAAGTGTCATAATGTCCCATGTGTATCTTTCACTCGATGTCGAACCAGGAGAGAGAGAGAGAAATTATCTCAAGAGAAGTAATTTCCGTTTTAAAACAGTGATGGGTTTGTAAAATTCTATGAAAATGGATTGCTTGAGGCGTTTTGCGGCACAAAAAGTGATAAGAAAAAAATTTTGTATAAAAAATATTTTTAATGACATTTTTAGTGAAATTTATAAAATTGAGAAATTTTCATTTTTTTTTTTGTAAATCTTATCTTTTGCTTGTTAGAAAATAGTTTGAAGAAAAAATAATTTTTTATATTCATTTTTTTTTAGTTTTTTATTTTTAATTTTTTTTTTTATTTAAAAATATAAAAAAATTATTTTTGAAATTAATTAAAGCAATTTTTTAAAGCATACATTTCAGACAAAAATTAATTTAAAAAAAAATAAAATAAATTATTAATTAAATGCAAAATTAATTAAAAATATTTAAAATTAATTAAAAAAAAATTTAAAAAAAAAAAAATAAAAAAGTAAATAAATAATTAAATTAAAAAAATTGTTTGAAGTTTTCAACTTCTAAAACAAATTTATATTAACGAATAAAATTTAAATTATTATTAAATAATTAAATGCAAAATGAGTTCAGTAAAAAAATGAATAGTTTGGTAAAAGCTTAGCGAGAAATATGAATGTATGTTTATATTCACTCTCATCGGATTTTACTTGTTTTATACTTTATAGTTTGTTTTTTTTTTAAAAAAATTAGAAGTTGAAAACTTCAAACAATAATTTTAAATATTTTTTTTTTTTTATTTATCCAAAACAAAAATCTTAAAATTTTTATGAAAATGATACCTAATAGTACAATTCTATACAAAATGTCATTAAAAATTCACAAAAATTTGATGTCATTAAAAATTCACAAAAATTTGATTTTCATGAAAAAAATTAACTTTTCAATTAAAAAAATCTATCAGAATGTCACAAAATCTCTTCGAAAAATAAAAACCTATCACTGTTTTTGTGATAAAAAAAAATAATTTGCAAAAAACTCACCTGTAAGATGCTTGTTTTGCCGACGCCGCTCGCTCCAAGGAATGCACATTTGAGTGGCGGGCTTTGGCCCGGCATCCATGAGGTATCGCTTCCCTCCAGCGTGATACGCTATGCTTGAAAACACTTGTAACTCCCTTGTATGTGTATTTCCATACCAATTTGAATTTGATCGTTGTGCGAGGACGTTTTGCGCGACGCCTTGCTGTTATTACCTTTGTTGCTGCCCGCCTTTGACGTGGCTCCTGCTGCTGCAGCTGCTGTATTTGTTGCTTTTGTGAGTGTATTGTTATTATCGAATGTATGACTACCATAATATTCCTTACTAAAAATGGCACAATTTTTGTTGTAGTTGCTGCGATTCAGCGATAAGACCTTGGCGTCATTGTATAACGCGGCATTGTCGATGCTCTTTAACAGTTTGCGGTTCTTCACGGACTTGTTGGAGTGGAAACTCGAGTTGGAGGCATTGAAGAAGGGATCTGCGCCGCGTGACGATGCCCCAACTATGGCAGAATTTCCATTGCCGTCATCGCTGCCGTTGTTGTTGTTGTGAATTTGAAAGTTGAATTTGTTGCCGCCCTGCGAGTGTTGCGCCGCACTCAGGATACGCGAGGGCTTGCGCAACGATGCCGTCGACGACGACGAGTGAGGATGAGACGATTGTTGCTGATGCTGTTGCTGCTGAATCAGGGAATCAATATTCGACATGGCACGATTATTTTCTTAGTTTCTTTTGTTTTTTTTTCCTTATTCTTTTTTTTTCTTTATTTTTAGAACTACGTTATCACTTAGTTTATCACATTTACGCATCCGAGAGTAACAATAAGCGTGACGACACTTGATACGAGATAATTAATCTTTTTGTTGTGGCACTGCATCTTTTTATTCTCATCGGATTTCACTTCATTAGTTAGATCAATAAATATTTATCTTCTTCTTATATTTCAGTCACACACAATTTTCGATACATTTTTATGTGTTTTTTGCTGCAAAGAAAGAAAAACATTTTAATACTACTATTTTTCAACATGAACAGAGAAAAAAATTATTTTTCTACCCGAACGACAAGCAAAGAGAGGAGAAAACTCAAAGAGATGCACTTTATTAATTATTCATCCATTTTATGTTTAATTCAAGTCCGTTCTCGTCATTTCCTTGAAAAAAAAAAAATAGAACAACTTGGATTGACATTTTGTTATTGCAACTTTTCTGTCTCCAAGTCATTCAAAAAGTTGTTTTTCTCGCGTTATGAAGTGCAAAAATTCGTAAACTTTTTCGTTATGAACCCCAAAATTATCATTTTCTTTTCTCCATTCAAGCCCAAGAAAAGTTTTGAAAGAAGATCAAAAACAATCCTTTTCAAACAAAGATTGCCCTCCCAATTAAGTTCATCTTTTTGCTGTTTTCCTTTCTCATTTGGAGCATAAGCACATTTTCCGACAACAAACACACAGAAAAAAATGTTGTCTTGTCTGGAAAATCCTCATAAAAAGTTCATGTTTCATTGAACTCTTAAAAATTAAATTTCAAGATTGTTTGTTTGTCTCTCATTCTCTCTCTGTCTCTGTCTCTCGTAAGTACCGCAAAGGAAAACTTCAAAAATTGTGTATATGTGCGGAAATTAAGGCTTTCCTTTTTTATTTTCTTTTTTTCTTGTCTTTTACTTTTCAACGATCATTCTGTTGTCTGTCTTTGGTCATGACCAAGTTCGTAAAAATTTGTACAATTTTTTTCTCTTGATTTTTTTTTTCATTGTCTGAAGAATACTTGATTTATTTCGTAGAAAAAATGTTTTATAATAAAAACTATTTTTCCACGAAAAAAATATGAATTTTAACTTGTCGTTAAAATGACAATAAAATATTCAAGTGACGGACAGGAACAATTAAAAAGTTTAGTCATTGTCGATTTTCACAACGAGACATGTTTGAAAATTTTTCCATTTATAGATTTTTATTTGAATTTGATACGTAACTATGAGGGTAGTAATTTCAAGGTTTCAAAATTACATAAAAATTATAATTACGAGTTTCCTCTCGGTAAAAGTTTTACCGAACATTCTCGTTGTCGAAACCATGGGTAACTACTACAAAATGTGAGTGAATGAGCGAAAGTATAAACTAAATTTGTAGCAATATTTTGCAAGGGTAATTATACCGCTCAGCCATAACATCAGGATTAATTATTATGATATTGTACGTAACACGTATATAATACTTTATAAATAATTATTTTGAGATGTATTTTCCATTCAGCAATTTTAGCAAAAATATTTGTATAGACAGGCGTGTGGGTAAACATTGAAAACGAGGAAAGAATGGCGATACAAACGAGCCGAGTTGGAGAGGGAGCGAAACGGAGAAGGCGTGTAAGTCCTTTTTGACGTGTGTGTTATGGATGGTTGGATATTTTAATATCCTTCTTTTCATCAACCAAAAATTGCCAGGATATTATGAAAATCTGTTTCAAATGATGTTGATGAGAAGTGTTTTTTTTTTACTTTGGTAAAAGTCATTGACACGTTTTGTCTTGAGTGTTTTTTGGGTTGATAAAAGGTGTTTAATGGCTTAATAGAGCTATTTGGAGGACTAATAATTGTTTTTAATTACATTATGACAAGATAAATCTAATTTTGATGATTTGAGAAGGGGTGTTTTTTAATTATTTAAATTTAAGGCAACGCTTTTTTAATTGTATGAATTAAATATTAAACTATTTTATTTGTATCGATCTTAATAGATTACTTTAATGCATTTTTTTAAATAAAAGTTACATATTTTAGATCTTTTTAGCATTAAAGTATCATAAAAGTATTTTTAAATAAGAATATTTTTCAAAAAAGGCAACGCCTTATATATTCTCAGAATTTTTTCCGTAATTTGTGAACTTTAGTTTTTTTTATATAATCAGAAAACGTGTCATTTTTATTAATTTGTTTAATTTACAAAAAAATATTTTATCAAAATTTTCTAAATTTCTTTCACATTTTAATGAATTTAAAAAAAAAGTCGTCGCCTTAAAATTTTTAATTGAAGAAAACTTGATTTTTAAAATTCAAAATAATATAAAATAGTAATAAATCTTCCAATTTTGAAAGATTATTTTTAGTCAATTTATAATTTTAAGTCAAATTCAAGTCAAATTGAATTCCATAAATTTATTGAAAGACATTCGTTCCAAAGCGACGCCTTTTTCTCCTCAAATCCCGAAAAAATACCCTAAAAATTATGAAAGCATAAAGAGGAAAAAACTTTTGCCACTCATCATACAACATTCTGCGTATAATTTGAATATATTTTTTTTTCTGCAGAAGGTAGCTGGAGGACGTCGCTGTTTGTGAGAGGTTTTCATATTTATTCGGGTCTGTTACAATTTCATCATAATTTTAATTTTTTTCCTCTTTATACGAGAAAAAAATTGTAAAAAAATCACAAAATAATAAATTTAAAAGTTGAATTTAATTCATTTAAAAAAGTAATTTTGAACGTGCTTATTCAACTATGTGAATAATAATAATTAAATTATCGCCGAAACAAGGCGAAAAATGTTCCTGATCCCTAAAAAAAAAGAAAAAAAAAGTAACAATCGTCGTCGTCGACAATTAAGCGACAGAAAAAACTTATTTGTGCCTTTTAGCAAGGAGAATTGAGACAATTGTATTTACTTAATGAATGGATTGTTGATACAGAAAAACGTGCCATCGTTTACGTTTCTTCGTGATATTCATCGAGCACTGGTTCTTCTCTCTCCCAACTTCGTTGCATGGTGCAAAATTTGAATTCGTGGCAAATTAAAATGGATGTCCAAATATTTGTTTTGTTAAAGCTCTAAATGGTGCGGAATGGAGCGACAATTTGTGGCGAGCTGTTCAATCATTGGCAACAACAGCGGAGATGATGAGGATCGTAAAAAGGATAGACGAACAAATCCACTAATGCATTTTTGTAGTTTTCATCTTTTCTTCTTGTTTGTATCGTTCCGTGGCGAATATGGAGAGAGAAATAATACAAATATAAGGAGAATATTGCTCAGACATTGCTAACAAACACCATTAGGAATGTTCTCGAGGCACATAAAAATTTAATAGAAAGGCATGGAGAAGAGAATAGGAAGATTTTTATGATGGTGTTGTGCTTTTAAGGAACATTTCTCACATTTTTTTCTATTTTTTGATAAAGTTTCCCCATAAAAATCTCGGACATTGTCAATTTCGTTCGAAAAACTCGAATAATAGACAGAAAATACGTCCAGTACGTAAATATTTTCTAACTCATTGAATTCAAATGATATCCTTTATACGATTTTTGGCAATAAAACTGGCATCCCAAACAAAAATAAATAAATATACGAAAATGGAAAATGAATTGCAATCTCATGATTTATTGTTTGCCATTCATTTATTCACTTTCGCAGACGAAAATTTTCGGAAAATCGAAAAATAATTTTATCACAGCCACATTTTCGAGCCACATAATCCGAGAAATGAAAAAAAAAATTGATAGACTAGTCGTATAACCAACGACGCATTATTAACACCTTTATGAGTTTCTGGGATTATTATGTGGCGCAGAACATGCCGCATGTGATGATGTGGTGAAAAATATAATCAATGTTTTGCAAAACCGACGAATGACGTGACAGTCGTTTACGGTTATCGAGACATCATGCGAGTTCATTGACAAGATGATTGACTTCTTTCATATTTTTCTTCGGTTCGGGAAAATTTTATGTGTGACAAGAAACACAAAAGAATCCATTTTCAGGTGTCGACTACACCTGTTGTCGTACTCGTAAAAATAACTGAGCGTGGGCCGTTTTTTCACATGTCAATTTTTTATGTGATGGAATTTTTATGGGAGATTAAATGAAAAATTTATGCAAATTAGGATAGATGGCTTCTTCGACACACATGCAGAGTGCACGACGGGAGATGATTGCAAAACTACCGTTGCTCAAAACACACATTTATTACGCTAGTCTGTCAATTACCTCACTGTTGGGATGTAAGGAACGCAACCGGGAGCGATTGCAGACACAAATTTTAAAAGAAATGAACAGTGAAATCGGGTTTCATTGAAAAAAAAATTTAAAAACGATTTTTGCCTACAAAATTTCCATAATTTTGAAAAAATAGGCAAAAATTTCGAAGAAAAAAATATTGAGGAGTACTAAAATGTGAAAATTTGAAATTTTTATTTGATAATTTACATAAAAATCTTAAAAACGAACTAAAAAGTATCAAATAAGCATTCATAGGGCCATAAAACATACGGGCACAAAATTTATATAAAATTTTGGACACAAATACTGAATTTCAAGAATTTTTTTTAATTTTATAATCCTTATTTATAAAAAAAGCTTGAAATTCAGAATTTGTGTCCAAATTTTATATGAATTTTGTCTACGTGTGTCTTATGTCCCTTTATAAAATGCTTATTTCATACTTTTTAGTTCGCTTTTCAGGTTTCTTTTAAATTAATATTTAATAAAAATTTCAAATTTCACATTTTAGTACTCCTCAATATAAAAACTAAAGATTTTTGTCTATTTTTGAAATTTTTAAGGTTTTTAGTTTATTTTAAATTTAGTTTTTAATGTCAAATTTCACATTTTCTTACTCCTCAACGATACGTGACACACTGACAGACATAATTCCCGTATTTAACCGTTTAACCCGTCGCCAATTTCCCAGAAATGTGGTAAAAAGTTTACTAAACGTTTTATTGCCTGCGTCTGGCATCGACAATATCGCACACACACATACGAGTATCAGTCGAGCTGGGATTACAAATGTTTTATTATTTGCTCGACAGTTGTTTCTCCGAATGGCATGTCAATCGAGCATCAATTCGATTTCGCATGAACGACGACGGCAGGAAGTGTAAAGTTGAATATCCTTGCCTTTGTCATGTTGTAGAAGGATTGTAAGAGCAGTACAGTGAATGCACAAATGCGAAAGACGTGTATCGGTTGAGTGATTTCCGAATGATGCCTCGCTCTGGATTCTTCTTATTTACTGTCAGATGGTAAATTGTGTTGGTTTTTGAACAATCGGAACGGAAATCAATGACTTTTCTTCTTTTTTCGTCTACCGAAGAATTTTAGGGGTTTTTTGCTCGAGGCTTTTATGCGAAATTTTAACGAAAAATCTCCGCACACGGGTTTAGGTGCCAATTTTCATGCGAGATGTGATTCTTTTGTGTTTGCCTGTTGTTATATTTTATTTATGCAAATTCAGTCGATTCAAAACCTTCTCGCACGGAGACAAAAAAAAATGTTAAAATCTCTATTTATTTGTGTTGCTTGTCTCTGCGTTGTCGTATAAAATGAAATAAAATAAAACGAATGCGTATTTTCTTTTCACTTCTTCGACATTCTTTTCCATTTTGTGTTACGCAGCAATTTTTCCTCCACACCATCTTCCAAATTGAAAACGTTTGTGTCACATCTTGCAATTTATTTTAGATGAATAACGTAGCATTAAAGTAAATTTCCTCTCCTTGTGTTCACATACGGCCTCGCCTGCCGTCAACGGAATGTAACTATCATTTTTTGCACGTTCAGGCTCAGACACACACGAAAAAAACGTGAAAACGGAGATTAGAAAGTGTCTACCGAAAAAAAAAATTGCCAAGTTAGTCACACACTGTGCGCGTCGAGGAAATTCGATCATGTTTGAGATTAATTTTGTATGTGAGCTGCTGCGATAATTTACATGATTTATGAGCATGGGATGTTAAGTTGTCGCGATAATTCCATTAATAAGTCATTTGTCGTGCAGTTGATGCGGGACTTTGGGGACATTTCATTTTACACTTTGTGGTTCGAAACTCACAACAACAAAAAAAAACTCTGGGATGAGAAAAAGTTTCGTGAAAATTTCGCATTTTACGTGACGTTTGGCGGAAAATACGTGCCTCCTCAAAAAAAAACAAGAGATTTTGTCAAATTTCCAAAGAAACTCAAAGTAAAATTATGAATCAAGTTTAATGATGTGAGGAACTTTCGAAAAACTTTAACGAGTTCGGTGAATAAATAAAATCCTTTAGTCCAGTCCCCAACGTTTTTCCGTGTGTGTTATGACAGAAAATCGATTCAATTTTAAAGTTTTATTCTTTTTTCTACGTTACAAAAGAAAAATGTTGTGAAAAAGAAAGTAATGACAGGTGCGGCAACGACGACGACGGCACAGGTGTGCATAAAACAAATCAGAAGTTTGTTTATTAAACTTGTTTATTCGTTCGTTATTCATGCTTTTGGACTCCATTTCGATACTTTTCTTGTAAGGCATTCCAAAGGATTTTTTTTTAATTTTTTTTGTCTGTCCGTTACTTTGCTGTTTTTATAAAATTTAATCCTTAATTAAAAATATTTTTATTTTTCATTAAGAAACTTTTTATGGGAAAAAAATAAATATTTTTAAAATAAAAAAATCATAGAATTAATTAATAAATAAATAAGAATAAAATAAAATAAAATAAAATAAAATAAAATAAAATAAAATAAAATAAAATAAAATAAAATAAAATAAAATAAAATAAAATAAAATAAAATAAAATAAAGTAAAATAATAAAATAAAATATAAAATAAAATAGAGTAAAATAAAATAAAATAAAATAAAATAAAATAAAATAAAATAAAATAAAATAAAATAAAATAAAGTAAAATAAAATAAAATAAAATAAAATAAAATAAAATAAAATAAAATAAAATAAAATAAAATAAAATAAAATAAAATAAAATAAAATAAATAAATAAAATAAAATTGTTAAATAGAAATATTTTTTCTCAATTATTTGTACATTTAATTATTTTTTTTTTAGTAAAACTTATTAAATGGTGTTTGCTAAAAACTTAAAGATTCAAAAGTTTCACTTTTCTCTTCATAAAGTTTAAGAATATCAATATTTACAAAGAAAATTTAACGCATTTCATTTAAAAATTTGTTTTTAATTTAAATAATGTCTGTCTGTCTTGAGGAGTACGAAAATGTTCAAAATTTGTTATTTCAACAAATTATTATTATTTCAAAAAATTAATTTAAATTTATTAAAATTAAAAAAAAACTTATTTTTTTTTTTAAATTTTCAATAAAATTCTATCACAAAATGCGCTCAAACCATTAACTAAAAAACAAAACACCTTGATTTTTTTCTTTTCTTAGACCAACTTTACTCGGATACTTTGTGGATGAATAAAACATTTTTCTTTTCAAGTTTCTCTTTTTCTTTCTTTCAATGCCTTTTAATAATACAGCGTCGAACGAACTATTTTTTGGGATGGAATAACAATAACCTCCTTGTGTTCCTCCTTGCCAACCGACACACAAGGTAAGTAAGCAGAAGAAGAAGTAGTTGAACAAAAAATAATAATAAAACAAATACCAAACTTTTTCAATATATTTCCAAACTTGTCTTTAGCGAAGCCTCAGGAACGTCGTCAGCGTGTCTTTTAAAGAACCATCATCATCAAAAAAATTACCATTGTTTACTTTTTTTTTTGCTCGGGTTTCTTTCTTATTTTTCCTTTATTATTGTTTGGTATTTGTTACCGAAATTTAGACATTCATGTAGAGTAGATACACGCAACAAAACTAATCAAATTAGATTTCTCACTTCGTTACCAGTTAACTTGATTACTTCTTGTATGAACTCTCCTCCGTCACTTTTCAATATTTTTTTTTTCATATATGAAGTAATTTTCTCTCTCTTTCTACTTGTTTTAATAAAAAAAATTATTTTTTACGTACATTTATTCGTTTTTTTGCCTCCTTCCGACGACGACGAGTCTATTAATTTATTTTTAACTATTATCCTACTTTTTATTTTTTTTAATATTCTTACGAAGGTAAGCAAGCAAGCACTTTACTTTATATTTTTTTTATAACATTTATTATTACAGAGCACTTTTTCTCTCGTCTCAAGTACAAGAAAAATGGAAAATATAAATATTACGGATCTACCAATTTGGTAAATGGTGCTCTTTACTTCGTGGTTTCTTTGTTTCTTATTTTTTTTTTTTGCTCTTCGGATTGAATGAATGCTGACAACACTTTTTTTTTTCTTGTAAAAGAGATAAATTTCACTGTAAAAACACTATTTTTCGTAGAATTTGTTTGTTATGTAAAAAAAAGAGCTATGCGGAGCGAGTTGTAAAAATTTTGCTTCTTTCTGCAGAATAACACAAGGGGAACACAAAAATTGAAGAAGAAGAAGATTATGTTTTTTTCACCATCACGGTCGTACACGCAAAGAACGGGAGAGTAGACTAACAGTCACTGCGATGGACCATTTTCAACTGAGATGCAAAATTATTTTCAGATCCTGATTTCGGTGTGTCTGTTTTTGCGAGAGAACGACTTTTCTCCGCTCACACGAGTAGCGACGCGCTACTTTTATACGGGAACAGCTGATTTCTGTTATCATTACATCATACGTTGTGCAAAAAATGAGAGAAAATGGAAAATGGAATGTGTGTTCCCAGAAAATCACTTCGCAAACATTTTGTAGCTACATCTTGTTGTTGTTGTTGTTGTCGTCGTCGTCGAGTAACTCGTACGGAACGTATGTGAACAATAAAAATCAGGGTGAAATGCAAAAACATCGACTCTGTGTGTCTGTGTGGGGGAGTATATGTGCCATTCACAAAAATTACGTAACAATTTTTAGCTTAACTACGGACGATGACGACGACGCCGAAGAAGAGGATAACAATAAAAATCACAAAGAACGGAAGAAAATGCCGTTTCCTTGAATGAAGTTAAAAAAATCGTACTCTTCAAAACTCTCAAAGAAGGACATTTATTCACCTTAAAGTCCTCAACAACATTTTACTTTTTCCTATGAATGGCAATTACAATTGAAAGTGAGTTATTCACACCTTCCCTTTTGTAGTTGCGGTTACGAGAGTCCTTTTGTTGTGATACTCGATGACACCGCACCTCATTGTTTGCTTTAATAATAATTAAGTCATAAAAAAAGAGAACCCCACGCGAGAGGAAAATTTTAATTAATGTTCACTGCAAACGTTTTAATTGTTATGGATCCTTAATTGTATGATTTCAATGGTTGACTATCGGTAAGAGTTTCAAAGTTGAATGAAAATTTTCTTTTTGTCTCAAGGGATTTCCTGACAAAAAATATTTTTCTGTTAAAAAAGATCAATAGAAGTAAGGAAATGGAGACGCCAAGTTAAATTTGTGCATCTTTAGATGTCATTTCATGAATTCAAAGAACATTTTTGTTTTTTCCTTTTATTCCGTTATTGAAAGTGACAAGGGTTGAAATAAATATTTCTAAGGAATTTGTTCTTTTTTCGTGTTTGGATATGAGAAAATCCTTGAAAATCCATATTTTTATTGTTTTGAACGTTTATGATATGTAAGTAAAGAAATTTTTATTTTATATGTACTTTTTGTGAAGAGTCCTTTATTTGTCTTTTTTAGCTGTTTGTGGTTTTAAATCAATTTATTTTTTTAAAAAGATTTTAAGGGCATTATTTTGATTTTTTTATGAATCACAGGATTTGGGTGAAAATTTAAAAAAATAAAAATTCGCGCAAAACATTGGAGGGTTAAGTTACATTTTTCTTCATGAAACATTGTTTTGAGGTTATAACGTTAAACACAAATTTTATACAAGGACAAAAAAAAATATAAATACCTAATTATATTTAAAAAATGTTTAATTAAAATGATTAATTAATTATTGACGAATTGAAAATTAAAATATAATTTTTTTTCGAAAAATCATGAGGTTTTGTAACTGAATCATTTTTTTAAAAAGGAAAGTAGCGAATAAAATTATTTTAGATCTTTTAATGAACTTCTGGATAAATTTTTGTAAGCACATTAATTTTAATAATTTTTCAACGACTGTTTTAAAATTTCCAAAATTTTTACGAAATAGTCTCAAAAATTTTTTAGACTCTCGTTAAAAAAAATTTTTCTCCTTTTAAAATTCCGAATATTTTTTTAAATTTTGAATTTCTTTTAACTTTTTCTGTAAAAATTAGTCAAAACCTTTTTCAAAAAAAAAAAAAAATATTATTTAAATCAATTAAAATATTTAAAACAAGTATCAAAAATTTTCAACCATTTTTTTTTTCATCTCCATCAAAAATATTGACATTTTTTTAAAATTTCTTCATTTTTGATCGATTAAATTTTAATTTTTATTGATTTCCGCTTCATAAAACATTTTTTCTCGAATCACATTTTAAAAAATTTATTACTTTTTTTTGTCTTGCATGAATGAATTGATTTTTATTTCAACCATTCTTAAATTATTCAAAAGCGTAAAATGACAAATCAAGTTCCTGCTTGTTCATTTCTGCGTAAAAATCCTTCACAAAGGTAGGTACATGAAAAGCAGAAAAATTGAACTCTGTCTATTCTACTTCCCATTAACATAATCCTTGAACTAACTTTTCCAACAGATTCAACAAAAGTCAAACGTATGTTTTTTTCCGTTATCTGTTTTACATAAAATATTGACTTTTTCCATGTTTGCTCCCGCTTCTTCGCTGATTGCAATATTTTTTTGTTATTGAATATTTTCTCAAAGCAAAATTTTTCTTTTGATATTTTTCATTATTTTTTCTTCAAGAAAATATTTGTTTGCTTCTAACTGTTCGTTTGCATGGGAAAATCTGCTAAATTTGCATGCATCGTGATTTACCGAAGCCATAAAATCATTATGTAAGTAACGTTTATGGCGCATCTTCTAACCGCAAAATGTTATCGCATAATTCCTGGCAACCAGTTAGTGCCTGCCAAGCAACAACAACAATAAAGTAGTAGATAAGAACTTGTCTTATTACTTTACAACCAGTAGTAGTGCACTCGCTTCAATCTCTTCTTCTTCATCTCTGTTGGTGCGGGGCGAGCAAAAAAGACTGTAAATTTATTTTTTTTGCCTCAGCTGAATGGAAATGAGAATTGAGCGCATCTGTAAAAGAGTTCCCTGAAGCAATGTAAAGTTTCGTTTTTTTCTGCTTTTCGCATGAAATAGTAATGAGAAATGAATGACTTGTAAAAGTGGCAGGCTTTAGGGCACCTCCGAAAAGAATTGCTTTGCAAAAATCCTTGAACCAAACCTAAAAATAAACCGCAATAAAAAGATGACGACAAATTCTATTTAAAAGAGTGGAAAATATATCATTAAAAGTCGTTCGAACAAATCGATAGACACCGCCTGGTCAGTTAACGAAAAGTTCCCATCACACATTCAAGTTCAAAATCTTGCTGCTGCGTGTATTTTATCCCGATTAATATTTTAAAACGTTGCTTCGTGCGACTCGTGTATGTCAGGGACAGCTACATATTCAAAGCAGGAATAGATGGGAAAATTTCTTTACTTTCTGATTGGAACACGTCCGACTTTAAACTAATACACATCACAATTTACCAACAATTTAATGAAAATTTTGAACTTGTTCTTCATTTTAGTTTGACACTCGAACACTTTAAACGGATTTTTTTCGGTCTCTTATTTGTCTTTTTTTCAACACTTAAAAAAAAATTCAAAGCTGGTAAAAAAGTGAAAAAATTGATAGAAAATGGCCCAAGCCGGAAATCCAATAGAGAATTGTGAAAAAACGATACAAAAATAAATTTGATCTGAAAATAAAAAAAAAGAAAAATAAATAAAAAATTGAAATTTACTTAATTTTTGAAGTGGATAAAAGAAAGCAAGAAAAAAAAATAACAAAGAATTAAAGAAAAATAAAGATAGAAGAGAAAAAAAGTAAGTGTCAATGTTTATTTATTTATTTAGTAGACGCGAAAGCGAAAAGGAGAAGCATCTGGTTTCATTGTAATTAATCATCGTTTCTTACATTTTGTGTTTCCTCTCCGCGTTATCATTGTACGATGAGATGAAGACAAAGATATATTTTTGCGCGAGATGGAGTGAAATGTGTTACTTTATTTTCGAGTGATGTCAATTTAAAAGTTTCATTTTTGAAGCGCTTTTAGTCGTCAATTAATTTTCTTATACGTTTTAGATCAGTTGAAGTTGAAATGAAAAATTTTGTTTCAAAAATTAATTAAAAATCATATTTTTTGAAAAACTATTTTTTCTTGCAAATTTTTGATTTTAAAAAATTAGTTTATTAATTTTATTTCTTAAGAAAAGTCAAAAAAGTTAATTTTCATTTTTTTATTTTTCAATGATTTCAAAAGTTTTTTTTATTTAAAATTTTCAAAATTAGTCTCAAAATTCATTTTCAAAGACTTAGACTTTTTATTTTTATTTTTTTTTCTAATTATTTTTTTAATTTTTCATCAATAATATTTATTTTAAAAAATTCCCTAATGACTACAAAAATATATTTTAAATAAATTTATTTTAAATTATGTTTTTTTTTAATTTTTAAAAATAAATTAAAAAATAATAAACTTAGTCATTAAATATTTAATTAAAAAATTTTAATACAAAAAAAATTGAATTAAAAAAAATAATAAAATAATTAATTTAAGAAAAAAGTTCAATAATTTTCGAAAATTATATTTTTATATAATCATATATATGCAATTTTTTTTAAATTACAAATTTAGCCTTGACATCAAGTTTTTTATAAAAATGATTTAAATAAAATTTTCTCAAAAATTAAATAATTAATTTTAAATCGCAAAAAATAACACAAAATTCTCCATAGATGGAAGTCCAACAGATGAAATATCAAGGGCTCGTCGCCGATTTGGTGCCAAACATCCGTTTGATGGAAGGAGTTGGCCATTTTCTGTTCAAATATGCACAGGGCCCCGTCATGATCCGCAAAATCTATTCATGGGTAACGCTTGGCTTGGTGACTTTCCAATACGGCACGATGCTGCTCAACTTGGCGCAAAATACGGGCGACGTCAACGAACTCACGGCAAACACAATTACCGTTCTCTTTTTCGCGCACAGCTTGATCAAGTTTTTGTATGTCGCCGTGAACTCGGAAAGTTTCCATCGAACTTGGAGCATTTGGAATCAGGCGAATGTTCATCCGTTATTTGCGGAATCGGATGCACGATATCACTCGATCTCCCTCTCGAAAATGCGCAAATTGTTGGTTATGGTAATGGGAACGACGCTTTTTGGGGTTGCAGCATGGACTGTTATTACGTTCTTTGGCGAAAGTGTTAAGGGAGTTGTTGATAAAGCTACGAACGAGACTTATATTGTGGATATTCCGCGATTGCCGATTAAGTCGACATATCCTTGGGATGCCATGCACGGATTTTTCTACTGGCTTTCGTTCGTTTTTCAGGTAAAATTTTGAATTTTCTCCTAAAATGAACAATTTTTTACATAAAATTGTTTTTAGGTTTATTATTTGTTGGTATCGATGGTCCAAGCTAATCTTGCTGACGTACTTTTCTGCTCATGGCTTATCTTCGCATGTGAACAATTGCAACATTTGAAGGTAAAATATCCTCAATTCGATGAATTTTTAACTTACAAAAATTATTTTCCTATTTTAGGGTATTATGAGACCTCTCATGGAGTTGTCTGCAACTTTGGATACTTACCGACCCAATTCCGCTGCCTTGTTCAGATCCGTTTCTGCCGCCTCCAAATCCGAATTGATCGCCAATGAAGGTAATTTTTGATGATTTTTTAGTTAAAGTTTTGAAGCAAGATTTGACAAAAATTGCTTTGACACAGTTTTTGACATAGTTTTTTTGCTCTTGATTTAGTTTTTAAAACAAAACTATGTCAAAGAAAATTTTTTTTTCCTTTTCTATTTTTTTGCAGTTTTGAGTTATAAAATGATTAAAAATGATAAATTAGAGCCCTCTGACAAATTTTTATCCATTTGGAGCAAGATTTGACAAAAATGGCTTTGACACAGTTTTTGACATAGTTTTGCTCTTGATTTAGTTTTCAAAACAAAACTATGATTTGACAAAAAGCTTTGAAAAAAAAATTTTCAGTTTCAATTTTTTGCCAGTTTTCAGTTATAAAATGATTAAAAATGATAAATTAGAGCCCTCTGACAAATTTTTATCCATTTGGAGCAATATTTGACAAAAAATGCTTTGACACAGTTTTTTTGCTCTTGATTTAGTTTTTAAAACAAAACTATGTCAAAGAAAATTTTTTTTTTCCTTTTCTATTTTTTAGCAGTTTTGAGTTATAAAATGATTAAAAATGATAAATTAGAGCCCTCTGATAAATTTTTATCCATTTGGAGCAAGATTTGACAAAAATTGCTTTGACACAGTTTTTGACATAGTTTTTTTGCTCTTGATTTAGTTTTTAAAACAAAACTATGTCAAAGGAAATTTTTTTTTTCAGTTTCAATTTTTTGGCAGTTTTGAGTTATAAAATGATTAAAAATGATAAATTAGAGCCCTCTGATAAATTTTTATCCATTTGGAGCAAGATTTGACAAAAATTGCTTTGACACAGTTTTTGACATAGTTTTTTTGCTCTTGATTTAGTTTTTAAAACAAAACTATGTCAAAGGAAATTTTTTTTTTCAGTTTCAATTTTTTGGCAGTTTTGAGTTATAAAATGATTAAAAATGATAAATTAGAGCCCTCTGACAAATTTTTATCCGTTCGGAGCAAGATTTGACAAAAATGTCTTTGACACAGTTTTTGACATAGTTTTTGATTTGCTCTTGATTTAGTTTTCAAAAAAAAAAAAACTATGTCAAAGAAAATTTTTTTTTTCAGTTTCAATTTTTTGGCAGTTTTGAGTTATAAAATGATTAAAAATGATAAATTTGAGCCCTCTGACAATTTTTTTTCCATTTGGAGCAAGATTTGACAAAAATTGCTTTGACACAGTTTTTGACATAGTTTTTTTGCTCTTGATTTAGTTTTCAAAACAAAACTATGTCAAAGAAAAATTTTTTTTTTTCAGTTTCAATTTTTTGGCAGTTTTGAGTTATAAAATGATTAAAAATGATAAATTAGAGCCCTCTGATAAATTTTTATCCATTTGGAGCAAAATTTGACAAAATTGGCTTTGACACAGTTTTTGACATAGTTTTTTTGCTCTTGATTTAGTTTTTAAAACAAAACTATGTCAAAGAAAATTTTTTTTTTTCAGTTTCAATTTTTTGGCAGTTTTGAGTTATAAAATGATTAAAAATGATATAAATAATTTTTAGAAAAAGAAGAAGCAAAAGATTACGATTTGGGAGGAATTTACAGCTCCAAGGCGGATTGGGGAGCACAATATCGCGCGCCATCCACACTACAAAACTTCAACGGCAACAATCCGAATGGCTTGACAAAGAAACAAGAGATGATGGTTCGAAGTGCCATCAAATATTGGGTTGAGCGACACAAACACGTCGTGCGGTAAGCCAATTTTGGTAAAATATTGGGATATTAATTCATAAATTTGCTACTTATAGACTCGTATCGGCAATCGGAGACACGTATGGCGTCGCTTTGTTGCTGCATATGTTGGTTTCGACCATCAATCTTACTTTGCTCGCGTACCAAGCGACAAAAATCGATGGTGTCAATGTGTTTGCCTTCACGACAATTGGCTATTTGGTCTATGCGTTGGCTCAAGTGTTCTTGTTCTGCATTTTCGGTAACCGATTGATTGAAGAGGTACCATTCGTAACGTCATAAAATCAATTTTTCACTAATTTATTGATTTATTTTCCCCCAGAGCTCATCTGTCATGGAAGCTGCTTACTCATGCCATTGGTATGATGGCTCGGAGGAGGCAAAAACTTTCGTTCAAATTGTTTGTCAACAGTGCCAAAAAGCTATGACGATCTCGGGCGCCAAGTTCTTCACTGTCTCGTTGGATTTGTTCGCTTCAGTAAGTAACTTTCTCGCATTTCGCGACCAAAACCTTTTAATTTTATTACTTTTAGGTCCTCGGTGCTGTCGTAACATACTTCATGGTGTTGGTACAATTGAAATAAATTGCCGCCAAAAGCATCATGAACAACAATCAAGTTCAATTTTTCACTTTTTACTATAAAATTATACAAAAACGTAATTATAATACAATGTTATACTACGATAAAATATTCACAGAATCCCTCAAAGGGTTTAAAATAATTAAAAAGTGCACTTTTTCAACAACATGCAAAAAATATATATTTATCTTCATAATAACAATAAAATATAATAGAGCACCTACAAGTTTACAGTGGAAAAAAACATGAAAAAGGGAAATATACGCTTTATTTTACAAAATATTCATCATGATGTAGAACAAGGAATGGATTAATTTCACAAAAATTTATAACTTTATAAAGTAAATAACATACAAAAGAGAGGCAGCTTATCACAAAACAACAAACACACTATGCTAACTCAACACGTACCACAAAAATTGCATTTAAGCTTAAAAATAAATGTATAAAGAAAAGAAGATTATAAAAAATATCTGACTGAGCTCGAGAATAAATGAAAAAATAAACGGATTGAATTTTACAAATGGACGGTTACTATCAAAAATAATAAAATACAAGAAAATATTTATAACACAACATATATAACATACAAAAATAACATAATAACAAAAGTAGAACAGGCCTAAATTAATAATTTTATTATCAAAAGAGATTATTTTTGTTCCTCTCAAAGGAAATAAAATTTTCTCCTCACAGAATAATACCAAAAATAATCACAAAGTAACGTTGTGAGCTGGATGTTGTAAAAAAATTACGAAAAAAATATTCGCTTCTAAGAAAAATTCAAGCTTAATCGGCTTTTTATTCAAAATAGATAAGATATAGAAAAGATATTTTTATTAAAGCTTAATTTACAAAGAAAAGGTTCAAAAGCTTACAACGTTACTACAATAAAATAAACATTAAATATTCAAAACATATTCAAAGAAAATTAAAATATAAAACAAAATAACTTTTATTGATTGTTAATCGTTAAAAATTAGTTTTAAGTTAAAAAAAAATACAAAAAAAAATTAAAAATTTATAAAATTTCCTTGTAAATGTATACAAATTATAGCTGAAAAGTTTAGGGAAGTTATATTTAATATAATAATGTACGACCTCTTTACTCATTATTTTATTATTAAATCGTAAGTGCCTTAAGATATAAGATATATAAAAAATATATATTACAAAAATATTAACTTACTCACCGAATATAAATACAAATAATACAAAAAATATATTAAACATAATATTTGCACCCGGAATGTTGCTCCTCGCAATATAAATAAACGTTATATCGTAAAGGAAGCAGGAAAGAGGAGATTCATGAATCTAGTACAATATATAACAAAATTAAATTTGAGCACAATAATAAATAAATAAAATAGGTTGTAACACAAACATACAAAATTTTGAGACTCATCAAAGAAAATGCAGTGATACAAATAGAAAATTACCTAAAAAAATATAGGAAAGTGAGAAGTTAATACGGAAGAAAATTTTTAAAATTATTTTAGATGATATTAATGTTGATCATAATGATTATCATCATCATATTTAAATTATTTATAAAAAAAATATATATAAAATATATTTATAAATGTTATTAAAAAATATTTTAATTAATTATATTTATAAAAAAAATATACAAAAAAAAATATTTATTATTATTCATACATTTATATATTTATAAAATTTGCTCAAAAAAAAAAATTATTAATGGTAATTCAATAAAGTATGCATATTTTATTCTATCACTTAGGAACAAACAAAAAATACAATGTTTTAATTTTCTGTTCTCGAAAGCGAAAAATGAATGCACCAATCGAAAAAAGCCGCAATCCACAAAAAATAAAACCAATTATTTTCATTATTATATTAAATAATCAGGAACATGCACAAAGCCGCAACGAAATCCACTAACCAGTAAATCACCGCCGCATGCACTTGGAAAAGTATAACTTAAAAAAAAATTACAAAATGATTATTAAAACAAAAAAAAATGAAATAAATATTTTAACCAACCAAAAATGAATCTACGCCGTCATGGATGGATGCAACTGCAGTTTATTGATCCAATTTTTAATGAGTCTGAGTCATAATTCGCTTAAAAGCACATACAAAAAAAATTGTTTAATAACATTAAAACGCATTCAAGGCTAATTATTTATGTTTAACTTTTTTTAAAACGATTTTTTTTTGTGTAACAAATGAAAAATAAACTTGAAGTGCGTTATTTATTGCATTTAATCAAACAAAAGGTACTGTAATGAGCAAAGTACACTCGAAAAAAAAGTGTTACAATTTTTTTTTACTTCATTCATTATGAAATACTCATAAAAAAATATTTAACTTTTCCCTTTTTTATAACATTAAAAAATTTGTTTGTAATTTTTTTTTATTTTTCGTAGATTTCTAAAATGAAAAATTTTATGACCTGTTAATAGAATGAATTTTATTCGATTTTTTTTTGGTTCGTTAATTCCCTGATTAAAGCATGCGGAAAAGTTACATTTAAGGAATAACGTTTCTTGTCAGAATTAAATTAAATGATTGCAAAAATTAATTTTAAAGAAGAAAAAAATGTTTATTTAACAGTTGCGTGCACCGAAAAGAAATAAAAAATAATTTTTAATTCGATTTCTTGAGTAATTTCGTTTCCGTTGAAACTTGAGACGACAAATTTACGTAAATTATTTTTTTAAAATAATTTTCGTGACGTTAAAATTTCTAAAGCTCAAATTATCAAGTGACCTTTCTCAAGTGCAAGATAGAAATTTTTGTTCCGATTCTTTGTGATGATTTCTGGTACATTTCCCAACAACTAACATCAAACGTGCATTCAAGCAACACAAGTACATGTACCTAACGAACAAGTAGCAACAACAACAATGAACAAAAAAAACTGTACAGCAGCAGTTTATTACCCCCCACTAAAAATTCACGTGTTTGCATGTTGTTGCTTGAATGGAAATAGTGCGCAAACTTGTAAGTCACTTGCGCACATTACCAATATCATGTATAGAGAAAAAAAAATTAAACCATTACAATTATATACCCTCACCTACGGATTTTTAATGCCGATATTCAACACTAAGACTCTGGCAGCAATTACAGAACCAAACACATACACCAACAATTCGCTGATTCCGCAATCCGAACATTACACACGGAATGCATACAACTTTCTTTGCAACGAGCTATATAGTGGTGTGATCTTTTGTTAAGTACTTTAGTCTTAAATCTTGTTTCAACGGTTGCTCATCAAATAAATCGTGTGTGTTTTTCTTTCATATTATTTTTTGTGCAATTTTTTCATTTATTATTAATAATAACAAAGGAAAAAAAATCTAAAAAAAACAAGAAAATCAAGAAGAAGAAGTAAAAAGTTTCCTCATTTCTTTCTTTATATATATTTTTATAGAGAAAACGAGATAAAAACGACAATCGTGCTTCCTTTTGTGATTTTTTGTTGCCTTAGTGAGATATAAAAAAAAGGATAAAAAATAAAGGTAATGCCATTCATTCATTGCGTGTGTTATAAGAGGATCAACATTGATCCCCGATATCCCGTTATTTATAGACTAAAAATTGTTCTGACGCCAAATCGATGAAAAATCCAATCACAAAAAATTTAAACAAAGCATTAAATTGGCAAAAAATAGAAACTTTATTTATTATTATTAAAGTAATGTTGCATAATTTTCCTTTATATTAACTTTAACATATATTTTATACGAGCAACATACATTTAAATAGGCATAAAGTAAACATGTTCGCTATTATTATTGCATCAACGAATTCTTTGGTTTAGCTTACTTGACTTTGTGACTGCGATTTAGCGAGGAAATTTGTAATTTTTTTATAAATCAAGAAAAAAAATTAAAAATTGTTTTTTTTTCATTGAAGTTGTATTTTAAATGGAAAAATTATGAATAAAAAATAAATAAATAAATGGATGTATTAAGTTATTTTGAAAAATTTCAATGATAATTTAAAAATTTACTAAAAAAAATTTAAAAATTTAATTTATTATTTTTAATGAAATAAAATAATTTAAAATTTATAGTTTTTTACAAAAAAAACTAGTAAAGTTGACGAAAAAATTAAAAAAAAAATAATTTAAATTTATTTTAATTAATAAATTGAATATAAATAATAAATACCTATTTAAAAAATTAAATTAATTAAAAGTAAATTAAATTCTCTAAAAATCTTTAAAAGTTGAAAAAAAATTTTTTTTAAATAAATAACTTAAATTAAAATAACTTAATTTTGGAAATTCGTATTTATTTTATTTAGCATTCTTTAAAAAATATTTTTCAATTAGTGTTTTTTAACACTTTTTTTTTCATCTATTTTTAATATTATTTTTTTAAATATTTTTTTTTAATATTTTTTTTTATTTTTTTTTTAATATTTTTTTAAATATTTTTTTAATATATTTTTTTAATTTTTTTTTTTTAAATTTTTTTTTTTATCAAAAATTTTTTTTTATTTTTCTGTTGAAAACAGGCAAAAATTATTAAAATTAATTAGAAAAATATTTTTAAAAATTTATTTTATTAAAATTTGTCAATAATGATAAATTTTAATTTTTTTCAAAAAAATTGGTAAATTTTCTCGCAAAATCGCACTTAACGTTATTTCATTCGCAGAAAACACGGAATTAAATAAAATAAACGGCACGATAAAATAAAACATTTCAACATAATCTTACATTGAAAATCAGCTTTACAACAAATTTTTGTCAATTTTCCCCGAATTTAGTTCAAAAAGCTGTAAAACTGCGCTACTCTTGTACAACTCAATTGCATGCGAAAGTTTGCATTTCTCGCGTGCGACACACGATGAGCACGAATGTGTGTCAAATGCAGTACAAACATGGACCGCTACAAAAAAAAATGATTTACTTGCCGTTTTTAATTTACTTTCTCTTTCGTTTCATTATTCGTCAGTTGTTACTGCCTGTTTTTGTGCAGACAATTTTTTTTTACGTGTCTGCATTTAACGGCGCACGTTGCGAAAGATGATCAGTTTCGTTAAAACAATATTTTATTGCAATTTATTTCGTTGTGCATCTTGAAGTGCATCTCGCAAGATTTACCTTGCCGTTAATAAACATTTAAAAATATATTAATGATTCACGTAGCGGAATCACGTTTTGCAAAGTTGATGAGGCAAAGCGGCGATCAATGAGCAAAAATTGCATAAGATTAAAATTTGTGTTATACTACGGTTCATTTGAGATTTTTTTTCGCAGAATTTTTTTCATATATTTTTCTTAATTTTAAATTAATGAATTTATTCAACAAGAGACGACGTGACGACACAAATGTCGGAAGGTAGATTAATGTACTGTAGATGTAAATTCGGTCAAGGTTACAAATTTTGTATGCCCGTTTTTACGTTTGGTATGTAAAAATGTACCTTTAATTTGGTATTACGTAAGAAAAATAACAGAAGCGGACTCTTCAAAGAGATGCGAAATGTGTCAATCAAAGATTTGATGTTTCAATTGTAGAAAAAGTCAAGGTTGAGAATTTATTTGATGGAAAAATTAGAGATTCTGACACTTGTAACTCGTTATTTAGAAGAAAAATGTGGTTTTGAATGGAAAATTTCCATGAAAGTTCGTTGAAAATAATAAAAAACGAATAAAAATCGACTCCAATTGAACTTTGATTCAACATTGAATTAATTAAATTGATCAATTACGCTTCAATGTTATATTTTTAAAGGTAAATTAAGTAGAAAAAGTACTTGGATCATTGGTAAAAACCGTTTCTAATGCACCACAATACGATTTCTTGGAAAATTTTAACTCAGAAGTTCATTTGAAGTAAAATTAAGTGATCTTGAATATTTTATGGACCAAAAGTTGCATCATTTTTTTACATTTAATTTACTATAGTTGACAAAATAATAAGAAAAAAAATTTTTTTCATGAAGTCTGACCTTTTTCCTTAATTTTGAATAAATTTCATTAACATTTTAAAAAATTTTGACAATATGAACAATTTTATGCATCTATTAAATGTAAAATAAAATATATTTGGAGTTAATTTTTTAAGAAATGAACAATTTTTTTGACTTTTGGTCATAAACCCAAAACTCAAGTATCATAAAATCTCTTTAAAAATTACTTAAAATTGACGTCAGAAATATTTTCATGATCTTCAACTCATCATGGACTCAGAAAAACTGCTCAATTACCGTTCAATGTTCATAAAATAATTATTAATTATTTTTTTACCCTTCATCATTAGAAAAAAAATGCAATTAGAACGAACTTTTTTTTTGCAACATTGGCTTTAACAACTAAATTACGTCTTAATTTTATTAAATTTCATGCTATAAAAATTCTCAGTAAAAAAGTAATTTATTTCCGTGCCATGATTTTGTGCTTTATTGCCTTCGTTTTTGTTTTAATTCATTACCTTCCGAAAACTAAAACAACTAAAAAGTAGCGAGATAGTTTCAAATTGATTTCAATTAAAATCGCTTAATTGACCGTGAAATAAATTTTATCTAGCGAATTATTTATCGGGGTTGCAAGAATAGAAAATTAACAGTGCGATTCTTCCCGTTATTATCAATGTCATCGATGCTCAAGAATGGAAAACTTCCGGAAATTTATTAATTTTTCGCATGAAATGGCGCGAAATTGGTCGTTTCAGGATGAAAATTCGCTAAAAATGATAAATTTCTTGCTTTTAGATGACTCTTGTACAACCATCTGGTGATATGAGCGCAAAAATTCGTGAAGAATTGCGAGAACCCGACACTCCGGAAGCAATTGAACGAGATGTTGCCGCTATCAAAGAGTGGTTGACGAAGCAGCCTCATTTGCCGAAAGATATGGGTAAGTTTCAATTAAATTTAGCTTGAATTTATGATAATTTTTCTCGTTTCGAACAGATGATGCCCGTCTCCGTACTTTCCTCCGTGGTTGCAAATTCAGCTTGGAAAAGGTCAAGAAGAAGCTCGACATGTACTACACAATGCGAAATGCTATTCCCGAGTTTTTCGCGAATCGCGACGTGAATCGTGCCGAAGCAGCGGCAATTTTGGATGTCGTTCACATGCCTCCGTTGCCCGGATTGACGCCAAATGGGCGTCGTGTGTGCATCTTGCGCGGCTTGGAGAAGGAAATTAAGACGCCCGACGTTGCGGAAGCCATGAAAATCGCTCTGATGATTGGCGACATTCGTTTGTACGAGGAACAAGTTGGTGTCGCGGGCGATGTGTACATTTTGGATGCCAGCGTTGCAACACCCACGCATTTTGCGAAATTCACCCCGGCTCTCGTGAAAAAGTTTTTGATTTGTGTTCAAGTGAGTGTTAAATTAATGGCATCCTCTTTTGTCGGCTCGACAACGGGGATGAATACCAAACTTTTATTGATTTATTCTATTGTAATTTTTCGTTCGTCTTTTGTCTTCAAATTATGACGATGACAATAGGAAGCCTATCCGGTCAAATTGAAAGAGGTTCATGTCATCAATGTGTCGCCACTTGTTGATACCATTGTCAATTTTGTCAAGCCATTCTTGAAGGAGAAGATTCGTGAACGTATTCATTTGCACTCGAGCATGGACAGTTTATACAAATTTGTACCAAAGGACATGTTACCTGTTGAATATGGCGGGCAAGCTGGCAATATTAAGGATTTGAACGGTAAGTTTATCGCTTTTTATATTCAAATTGCCCTAAATTTATTTAAAACTTTTTGTTCTTTGCTCCATTGAAAAAGTAAAAAATGAACAAATGAGCAAAAGAAAAAATTTTTTATCAAAAATGTAGGCTTTTTTTTCAAAAATTCTTCGAAATTTTACAGAAATTAATATTTTAACATGAATTTTTTTATTAAAATATTTTTCACAAATAGGTATAATAAAATATTTTTCAAAATTTTTTGAAGTAATTTTATATTTTTTTATTTTTTATAAAATTTTTTTTTCAAAAAAAAAAAATTTTAGAAATATATTTTAATTTTTTTTTATTTAAAAATAAAATTTTTTTCACAAAAATATTGAACTTATTTTTCAAAAATTTTGATAAAATTTTTGAAGAATTTTTTGAAGTAATTTTTTTTCATATAAATATATTTTTATTCATACATAAATTAAAAAATCTAAATGCAAAAAAAAATATATGTTTGAACAATTAAAAAAAATTTTTAAATTATTTTTTAAAATTTTTAATTTTTAAGAATTTTTTTTTTTTTTGAATTTTTTTCTTTAAATTTTTTTTTAAAAAAATTATTAAATAATAAATTTTTCAAAAAAATAAATAAATAAAAATAACCTAAAATATTAATTTTTAAAAATAAAACCTTAGATAAAAATTAAAATTTTTCAGATCAAAAAATAATTTTCATTTTTTTTTCTTGTACTTTTAGAACAATGGCGCCAAAAATTGAAGGACTACACCCCATGGTTCAAAGAACAAGAAGCTTCCAAGGCTGACGAATCATTGAGACCAGGCGGTTCTCGCTCCGCTGACGACTTATTCGGCATGGATGGCACTTTCCGCAAATTGACCATTGACTAAAGAAGATATTCCAAGCGCACACAGAAACAGGTTGAAGATTGATTGATTAGAAAAATGCTCAAATTCTTACACACACACGTCTATTTTTTGATACTTTTAGTGACTAGTTTATGGTTTACATGTTTCCTCTCTATTATTTTTATATCGTAATCGATAAAAATTTAATAAAATGACAAAAAAAAAATTTTGCTACTTAAACCTATTTTTTAAAATTTTTCAAAAAAGTGTAGTACGAAAATGAGGCTCGTGTAACCTAAAATTTTTTAAAAAATTAATTTAATATTTTTTTTAATGAAATTTAAAACTTACGGAAATTAACGTTTCAATGGAAATTCTAAACAATCCTGAACCAGTGAAAAAAATCGGCTTTACCGTCTCTGCTAAGAAAATTGAAACTTCAGAACGCA
This sequence comes from Culicoides brevitarsis, assembly GCF_036172545.1. Taxonomy (NCBI): domain Eukaryota; kingdom Metazoa; phylum Arthropoda; class Insecta; order Diptera; family Ceratopogonidae; genus Culicoides; species Culicoides brevitarsis. Next base: position 33,251,170 of record NC_087085.1, on the reverse strand, counting down.
ATGCGCCAGCGTACAAATACCAATCGGAGTTCATAACAGCATTTATTAGTTTCGAGCTTTGATGAGTTAAATTTGTTCCGTAATAGCACAAAATGAAAAGTTCAATCGATGGAATTGTCAAATACTCACAAAAAACAATTGCGCGAGTAGAATCTTGCGTTGTCGTCTAAAAAAAATAAATTTTAATGAAATTTTTTGAAATTTATCGAAAATTAAACTTACAATCGCAATTAAAATCAGTGTCATGAGTCCCGTGATATCGGCAAGTTTCAATAAGAAAAACGTACTCATCAAATTTTGATAATCCTTGGACATGCTAATGATCTCTTCGTGATGATGGATGCAATCAATAAAGGCTTCTTTCAAACATTTCTTGAGTTTGGGATTTTTAAAGGCATCTGGAGTCAAATTGAAGTCGGAAAGTACTTCATGGGAAGTTGATTGAACGAAATAAACACTTTCATAGAGGGAAAAATCCTCAAGAAGCTCAATTTTGTCCCCTGTCGAGAATTGGTTGATCTCCTGATAGGTATTTTTCAAGTTTTCTTGCATTTTTCTATCAGAAAAAAATAATTTTTATTAATTTTTCCAAAAAATTGTATAAAATTCACTCACAAAAGATGATTTTTGTTGATTCCATGACGAATAAGAGCCGTATACGGAATATTTTTGATACTAGCGCAAAGCATATCGATCTGAGAGGTTATCAGAACAAAGACATAAGCAGCTGTTCCACATCCATTCGCGAATTGTTGAGCTTGCCATGTTTGTCCGTACGATTCTAACACGTAAAATAGCTCAAAAAACTTTGATTCCTAAAATTTTTCCAAACAATTATTGAAAAAATCTTCAAAAAAAGTCGAAAAAATCTTACATAAACGTCAAATGGATACCAAGCAGGTAACGGCAACTGCTTCTGTTGATTCACCAAAGGAATAAAATTGTAACTCAATGCCGCCATTGTCGTCGTGCAATGCCAATACCGTAAAACTTTCCGTGCCAGCGCGAGTCCCGAATCGATTGTCACGTAAGTTAATCCCGGAGCACTTCTCTTCCTCAATTTCGAATTCATTCTGGCGAAAAACTCCTCAATTTGCGATCGTTTGTACCAAAAATAGTAAAAACTCCACGAATTCCATGCAAAAATGACGGCGTTCAATAGTGCAAGAAATACATCATCAAATCCGACTTCTAAATTCAAATATGTGGCAATTGAAAGCAAAATACTCAAGGTCGTGAGTAATGAAATCGAAAAAAATCGATAAATTGTATGAAAAACTTTGGCTATGAACCCCAAAATTGGATTTTTGAAAGATTTTTGGTCCAAACTCCATTGACCTGCTGCAGTAAAATGAAATTTTGATAGTTTAAAGTAATCTTCTGGCTCTGACATGATTGACTATTCGACATTCTTTCAACTGATGACACTTTTATAGGTGTCTGTCTCATCATTAAATGAAGTAATTAACGATATTTTCCGAAATTCGGGGAAATGGTGACCATTTACCCATCGTAAAATGTGTAATTAAGTGATTTTAACATTCAATTACTGTGATTAAAAGAGGTTAAAGGGCGGTGAAACACTTAACGGGTCATACGATAAAATTTTTTTCTTGAAATTACGCTTCGACGATTCATTTTTGAAGCTTTTTCAATAAAGTGTAATATGAAAATGACGCTCTCACAACCTAAAATTACACATTTTTAGCAGGAAATTCACTTTTTCCAAGCAACACTTACAGCTAAGAGCGTTCCAATCGATATTTTAAACATTCGTCCTGCGGTAAAATAGATCGGCTTAATTGCTTCTGCCAAGAAAATCGACAAATCTTTCTTCATGACGTCAGCGTAAAAGTGCCAATCGGAGATCAGAACAGCATTTAGGAGTTTCATGCTTTGTAAAGTAAGGGAATTGCCGTAGTAGGTCAAGGTAAAGAGCTCCACTGATGGAATCGCCAAGTACTCACAAAAGACAATTGCTCGAGTAGAATCTTCTGTGGTCGTCTAAAAATTGATTTTTAGTAAAAATTCGCAAAAAATGACAAAAACTTACAATCGCAAAGAGAATTAATGTCAAAAGACCTGTAATATCTCCTAATTTTATGAAAAAGAAGGAACTCATCAACGCTTCAAAATCTTTTGAGATTTCCATAATTGCTTCGTGATGATGAATGCAATCAAGAAACGCAGTTCTTAGGCTTTTTTTCAACTCTGGCTGCTTGAAGGTATCAAGTGACAATTCGAATTTTTCATTTTTATCACTTTTTTTGACATTTTCATAAAAACTGAAATCTTCGAGAACTTCAATTTTGTCAGTTGTTGTGTATTGGTTGACTTCATGATGAGCATTTCTTGAGTTTTGTTGCAATTTTCTACGAAAAAAATCAATTTTTTCTATTTTTAAGTTTAATAAAATGTAAAAAACTCACAAAAGAACATTTTTATCCATTCCATAGTGAATGAGAGCTGTGTAAGGAATATTTTTAATGCTGGCATAAAGCATGTCAAGTTGCGATCCGATCAAGATGAACACGTAAAATGCCATTCCGCATCCATTTGCGAACTGAACACATTGCCACGTTTGTCCATAAGCTTCAATCAAGTAAAAAACTGCAAAATAATTCGAACTCTAAAAGAATAAAATATTAAAATTTGCTTTTTAAATGAAAAATTCAACTCACATAAACATCAAAAGGATACCAAGCAGGCAAAGGTAACACTTTTTGCTGATTAATCAACGGAATAAAGTTATAAGTGAATGCCGCGATGAACGTCAACAAATGCCAATAGCTCATAACTCGTCTTGCCAAACCAAGTCCTGACTCAATTGTCACATAATTCAATCCAGGAGCACTTCTCACGTGTAATTTCTCGTTCATTGCAACAAAAAAGGCTTCAACTGCTTCATGTCTGACGTAATAATACAAAAAACAGAAACAATTCCATCCGTAAATAATTGCATTCAAAAAAGCCAGAAAAGTATCGTCAAATCCCTTTTCGTAAAAATTAAAATATGTAGCGATCGCCATCTGAGTCGTCAATTGCAGCAACAAATAAATCGAAAAATGACGATAAATGTCGTGAAATGCCTTTGCAGCAGATGCCAGAGATGGATTTTGCCATGATGAGACATCAAGACGCCACGAACCGCCGAGTGTGAAGAAAAATCGCGGCAATTTGAAGTAATTTTCCTTCTCGTTCATGACTGACTGATGACATCTCCCTCTGGACCATTGAATTTATATGTTTTTTGGTGAATTTGCCCTTTTAACCTTTTGTTCTAATGATTCTAACGAAACAATTTAAAGTTCCAAGTGCGATCAAGTCTAGTCTAAAGCACAACAACAAACATCAATATCATTAAAAATGCAACAAACAATTATTTTTTAAACTTTTCTAACAGCGTGTAATACGAAAACGACAACTTGACGACCTTTAAAGACGAAAAATCATTAAAAATTCAAAGAAAATCAAAATTTTCTACTCACCGAAATAAAACTTGACGCTGTGATATTCACCAAATGTCCCGCCGTCAATACAAAAGGTTGAACGCCGCGTGCCAACATGATCGACAACTCCTTCTTCACGGGCATCATGTACAAATTCCAGTTGGAATTGATGACGGATTCAATTACTCGTGTACTTTGAAGTGCGAGAACTTGTCCAAAGTATGAGAGATTGGTGAGTTCAAAGATAGGGCAACACAAATAACAGCCAAGAACAAATTTTCGAGCGAATTCTTCAGAAATTAACTAAAAATAAATTATTAAAAAAAATATTATTAATTATAAAGGCCGCTCCAAACGAAAATCAAAAATAAAGTCCGATGCCCCATTTTAAAAGTCAAAAATCCAATGGGGCAAAATAAAAAAAAAGTTAAAAATTTCATCAAAATTTATCGTTTTTTGTTGTATTTTTATAATTTTTCAAGACGTTTTCAAAAAAATTTATTAAAAATTTTCAATTATTTTAATTTTTGTTGTGAAAATCATATTTTAACTTGAATTTTCTTCTCTAAAAAATTTTTTCATAAAATTACTGAACTTTTTTTTCAAAATTTTTTGACAGTTATTTTTTATGAAATTTTAATTTTTCAATTTTTAACTTAAAATGATCTTAAATCAATTTTTAATTTGAAAGTTTCAAAGAAGATTATTAAAAAACAACAAAAATGTTGATCAACGATAAAAAAATTGCTAAAATTTTGTCATTTTGTATGAAAATAAGTATTTCAAATTTTTTTTTTATTTTGCCCCCCCCCCCCCCCATTTTATTTTCAAAAATTTTGGACTTTATTTTTGATTTTCATTTGGAGCGGCCTTAAATAATTATTAAATTAAAAAAAAATAAATTAATATTGAAATTTTTGAAAAATTTAAGGAAAAAACTTACGATAGCAAACAAAATGATCGCCAAAAGCAAATTTATGTCGCCATATTTGATCAAAAGCAACACCGTCATCTGTTTTTCGAACTTTTTCAATTGATCAGAGATGGCAATGTGATGTTCAATGCAATCCACGATGGCTTCTTTTAAACACTTCGCGACTTTTGGATCCTTAAAAGTTTCCACGGTGAGTTTAAAGTCCACAAAAGTCTTTGAAGCATCGATTTTCAGGTCAAGTTGATCAAGATTTTCAAATAGTTCGGTATTGCTTGCCATACTGTATTGATTTAACTCTTGAGGAATATTTTTGTAGTCATCTTGTAACTTCCTAAAAAGAGAAAAAAAAATAAAAATTATTTTTTTATTAAAAAAATTTATAAAAAAATATATTAAAAAAAATATTTATAAAATATATTCAAAAAATATATAAAAAGAATCACTTACATCAACGCCCTTTTGTCAATTCCTGCTTTAATTAATGCCGTATACGGAATATTCTTGATACTGGCGCACAAAATATCAAACTGAGAGATAAACAGGATTACCGAGTATATTACAACACCAATTGCTGTCGCATAAAGTATCCCCAAATAGAATTGGGCGATGTACTGTATGATCCATACGATTAAAAAACGATTTCCCACATCCAAATCGAAGGGATACCAAACGGGCAATGGTAGTTGCAAGGTTTTGCTGAACAAAGATACCGAAGCATATCCGCTAGCGACGAAAATCGTGCATACATGCCACCACTTATGGAATTTAACAGCAGCATTATATCCAGAATCGATAGTTACGTAAGTCAGGCCCGGAGCACTTCGATATCGAAAGCCTTCGTTGATGAGAACGAACACTTTTTTCAACCCTTTTTGCGTTAAAACGTAAAAAATGTCAACAATAACCACCCATAAGAACACGATGATGTTAACAAAGAACAAAAATGCGTCAATTAATCCATCTTTGACGTAAACTTTGTACGAAGTTATAAAAAGCAGGGTTTGAACGTGTGCCAGATTGATAAAAATGAACAATCGATAACAGTTGGCGATGAATTTCCCAAGGAACCGAAGATTTTCTGGCAAAAAATCGAAGGAAAAGGTCCATGAACCGACTATTTTGAGCCACAATCTTGGTAAGTACAAGTAATCTTTGACTTGGAAATTTTCTTCTACCATGGCGACCATTTTTGGAGCCTACCTCAAGCACTACTAACGTAAAATTCCATCATTGGTGTCCTTTTAAATTGAAATTTTTGAAGAAATTATAAAGTTTGGTGCGAGTTTCTTAGTAACAATCAACATTTATGACTAATTTAATACTTTCTTCTTCTGTTTATGATCTTTTGTTCAGCTGAACGAGCAACGTGTAGTACGAGAAGGACGTCGGAACAACCTAAAACATCAAAATGACATTGAAAATTCATTAAAAATTGAATTGTTGACACGAATCTCTCGTTCATGACTGACTGATGAAATATCCCGCTGGACCATTGAATTTATATGTTTTTAGGTGAATTTGCCCTTTTAACCTTTTGCTCTAATGATTCTAACGAAAAGTTCCAAGTGCGATCAAATCTAGTCTAAAGCACAACAACAAACATCAATATCATTAACAATTATTTTTTAAACTTTTCCAGCAGTGTGTAATACGAAAACGACAACTTGACGACCTTTAAAGACGAGAAATCATTAAAAATACAAAAGAAATCAAAATTTTCCACTCACCGAAATAAAACTTGACGCTGTGATATTCACCAAATGTCCCGCCGTCAATACAAAGGGTTGAACGCCGCGTGCCAACATGATCGACAACTCCTTCTTTACGGGCATCATGTATAAATGCCAGTCGGAATTGATGACGGATTCAATTACTCGTGTACTTTGAAGGGTGAGAACTTGTCCAAAGTATGAGAGATTGGTGAGTTCAAAGATGGGGCAGCACAAATAGCAGCCAAGGGCGAATTTACGAGCAAATTCTTCAGAAATTAACTAAAAAAAAAAAAATTATATTAAAATTTTTAGAAAATTTAAGGAAAAACTCACGATAGCAAATAAAATGATCGCCAAAAGCAAATTTATGTCGCCATATTTGATCAAAAGCAACACCGACATCTGTTTTTCAAACTTTTTCAATTGATCAGAGATGGCAATGTGATGTTCAATGCAATCCACGATGGCTTCTTTTAAACATTTCGCGACTTTTGGATCATTAAAAGTTTCCACGGTGAGTTTAAAGTCCTCAAAAGTCTTTGAAGCATCGATTTTCAAGTCAAGTTGATCAATATCTTCAAAAAGTTCGATGTTGCTTGCCATGCTATATTGATTTAACTCTTGAGGAGTATTTCTGTAGTCATCTTGTAACTTCCTAAAAAGAGAAAAAATGTGAAAAATGAATTTTTCTATCAAAAAAAATTACTTACATAAGTGCTCGCTTGTCAATTCCTGCTTTAATTAATGCCGTATACGGAATATTTTTGATACTGGCACATAAAATATCAAATTGAGAGATAAACAGAATTACCGTGTACATCACAACACCAATTGCTGTCGCATAAAGTATCCCAAGATAGAATTGGGCGATGTACTGTATGATCCATATGATTAAAAAACGATTTCCGACATCCAAATCGAAGGGATACCAAACGGGCAATGGTAATTGCAAGGTTTTGCTGAACAAAGACGCCGAAGCGTATCCGTTAACGACGAAGATCACCCATACATGCCAATATTTATGGAATTTCACGGCAGCATTGTATCCAGAATCGATAGTTACGTAAGTCAGACCCGGAGCACTTCGATATCGAAAGCCTTCGTTGATGAGAACGAACACTTTTTCCAAGCCTTTTTGCGTTAAAACATAATAAATGTCAACAATAACCACCCATAAGAACACGATGACGTTAACAAAGAACAAAAAAGCGTCGATAAGTCCATCTTTGACGTAAACTTTGTACGAAGTTATTAAAAGCAGGGTTTCAATGTGTGCCAGATTGATAAAAATGAACAGTCGATAACAGTTGGCGATGAATCTCCCAATGAACCGAAGATTTTCTGGCAAAAAATCGAAGGAAAAATTCCATGAACCGACTATTTTCAGCCACAATCTCGGTAAGTACAAGTAATCTTTGACTTGGAAATTTTCTTCAACTATGGCGACCATTTTTGGAGCCTACCTCAAGCACTACTGATGTAAAATTCCATCATTGGTGTCCTTTTAAGTTTGAAATTATATAAGAAATTATGTAAGAAATTATAAAGTTTGGTGCGAGTTTCTACGTGACACACAACATTTATGACTAATTTAATTCTTTCTATTTCTGTTTATGATCTTTTGTTCAGCTGAACGAGCAACGTGTAGTACGAGAATGACGTCCGAACAACCTAAAAAAAGCAAAATGACATTGAAAATTCATTAAAAATTGAATTTTTTGACACGAATTTCAATAATTACCGCAATAAAAGTTCCTGTGGAAATGTTTAACAACCGTCCCGCTGTTAAAACGTAAGGCTTTGCACCGCGAGCTAACATGATCGACAACTCTTTCTTCACAGGAACCATATATAAGTGCCATGGGGAGTTGATAACGGCATCAATAATCCTCGAACTTTGTAAAGTGAGCACTTGACCGACATATGAGAGGATGAGTAGCTCCGAAAATGGAATTGTTAGGTATGCACCTAAGACCAATCGTGCTGCACTGTCCTTGGATATCGTCTAAAAATTAAATTTTTGATTTTTTTTAAAGGTCTAAGTACGAAAAATATTCGAAAAACTTACAAAAGCGAACAAAATGATGGTCAAAAGTAAGTTGATGTCTCCAAGTTTGAGCAACATGAAGAAACTTATTTGTTTTTCGTATTTTTTCAGCAAATCCAAGAGCATTGTGTGATGATCGACACAATCTTGAATCGCTTCCTTCAAACATTTGACAACTTTTGGGTCTTTGAACAAGTCTGGGGTGAGTTGAAAGTCCTTAAATGTCTTTAAAGGATCAGTTTTCAGCTCAAGATCATCTAAATCTTCAAAAAGTTCAATGTCGTTTGAATCGCTAAACTGATTTAGTTCCTGAGGAGTGTTTTTGTATTCTTCTTGTAACTTCCTAAAACGAAAAAAATTTTTAAAACTTAAAATTTCATGAAAAAAGTGACTTACTTGAGCAATCTTTTATCAATTCCAGCTTTAATAAGTGCCGTATACGGAATATTTTTGACACTTGCACACAAAATATCCAATTGCGAGATGAAAAGTGAATAAACATAAAAGACATATCCCATCGCATTGCCAAAAATCATTCCCAGCCACATTTGTGCGAACGTTTGAATCAAAAAAACGACCAAAAATCGATGCCCAACTGTCAAATCAATGGGATACCATGTCGGAATTGGGAGTTGAAAGCTTCCGTTCATCAGCGGAATCAAGGCATAAGAGCTTCCCGTCAACGTACATGCCCAAGTCCATTTATTCTGAAAACGCACAGACGATTTAAAGCCAGGTTCAACAGTTACATAAGTCAATCCGGGCGCACTTCGTTGTCGAAAGCCCTTATTGACGAAAGGAAAGAAACTTTTGATGTTCTCGATTTGTGTCGCGTAAAAAGTATTCACGATGCACACCCACAAGTAGATGAGAATGTTAAAAATAAACATGAAAGCTGCGAAAGCTCCTTCTTTTTCGTTCACTTGGTAAGCAGTGACGGCAAGAACGAATTCGATATGGATCAAAACGGCAGCAACGAAGATGCGAAAGAGATTTTCAAGGGTAGGCGCGGAAAAATGCAAGAAGTTTGGTAAGTATTTCTTAAAATTAAACGCCCAGGCTCCTGTTGTTATCATCCAAAATGTTGGAGTTCCAAAAAATTCTTTGACGTTGAAGGATTTTTTCCACTTGACCATTTTTTTATTTATTTTTTTTTTATTTTAAGATTATTTCACTCAGAACCTCAAACTTCGAATGAAAGAAACTCCCTTTTGTTCCTAGGTTTATATTCAAAAAACTTCTAACAATTACAAAGTTTTATATTTTTTAAGTTTTCAACATTTTAACGTTTATTAAGAGATAGAAGTTCTCCAAAAATACATTTTTCCTTAGAATTTTTCGATTTTCTTGAATTTTTTATGATTTGTTCAAGTTATCGTGCCAAAACGATTATGAAAGTTTGGTGACACTAAAAGTGTTAAACATCAAACATCATTAAAAATTTAAATTTTTCTTCAACTTTTGACTCTTTCAGGGTTTTTTGTTCATTTTTATTAATAACGTGTAATACGAAAAAGCAGCTTTCACAATCTAGAAAGAAAATTTAATTAAAAATTTATTTTTTTTTATAGTTGCTTGACACATACAGCAATGTAGGTTCCTATTGAAATCGTCATCAATCCTCCTGCGGATAAAACGTAGGGTTTTGTGCCACGTGCCAACAGTATCGAAAGTTCTTTTTTGACCGGAAACATGTACAGATGCCAAGGTGAGTTCATTACAGCATTGATAATTTTCGAGCTTTGAATGGTCAGGACTTGCCCGAAAAAGGTGAGAATGAAGAGGCCTGTCAAAAGAATGAACATGTAACTGAGAAATGCGAATATTTGAGCTCCATCGTCGATGACGGACTAGAAAAAAAATTTTTTTTTAGATTTTTTTCTTGAAAAAAAGGAAAATATTTACGATAACGAATAAGATGAATCCCATTAGGATACAATGGTACCAAAGTTTGAAGAACAAATAGCCACTCAATATTTTTTCGACTTTTTTCAGAAGTTCAATGATGGTTTGATGATGCAAAACACAATCAGCAATCGCTTCTTTTAAATATTTCGCGACAATTGGATCCTTGAATGTGTCTGAAGTCATCGAGAAGCTCTCATTGTTCAACTCAAATTTGTCCAAATCCTCCAAAAGTTCACTTTTTTCGCCCAAACTGTACTGATTCAGTTCTTGGTGAGTATTTTCAAGTTCCTTCTGCAACTTTTTAAGCGTTTTTCTGTCCTTTTTAGCTTTGATCAGTGCTGTGAACGGAATATTCTTGATGCTGGCGCACAAAATGTCAAGTTGGACGGTGAACAACAAATACAGATACATGCAATATCCCATGCCATTAGCAAAAATCGTGCCAACTATCAACTGACACGCATATTGAAGACCATATACCGCCTCAAATCGTCGCCCAACACTCAAATCGAAGGGATACCATGTCGGCAGCGGCAACACTCGATCCCCATTTAACAAAGGCACCATTCCATAAACCCCGGCACCGAGAAAGCAATTACATACCCAATAATTGAGGAATTTTTGTGCCGATTTGAAACCAGAATCGAAAGCGACGTACGTCAGACCCGGGGCACTTCGTTGTCGGAAGTTCTCGTTCATCGTGACGAACAGTTTTTGAAAGTTTTCTGCTTGATGGATGAAAAACAGCCAAGTTGCAATGTTCCAAAAGTAGATGATGGTGTTCAGAATGAGTATGAAAGCGGGAAAAAGTCCGTCTTTTTGCAATGTTTGATACGTTGACACACAAAGAACGATCAGAAGATGAAGTAGAAGCAAGAAAATTAAAAGTCTTCGAAGGTTGTCAATCTTTGAGGCGAGAAATTTGATTGAATTCGGGAAAAATCGAGAAAAATCTATTTTCCAAGCTCCAAGTATCTGAAGGTAAGTAGTTGGAGCGACAAAATAATCTTTTGATTTGAAAGACATTTTACCGATTTTCACGTTTCAATGAAAATTTCTTTCTGGAAAAGCCGCTTTTTATACCGAAAAAAAAGTTTTTCGATTAATTATGTCATTAAAAAGTTAAGTTATCCTTCGGATATCCTTTTTTAATGTCAACACGGAATTAAGAAATTTATTTTTAGAAGAATTCTTAGAACTGATTTCTATTTCAGGCGTCAAAACAAATATCATTAAAAATTTATCTCTCAATTTTAAAATTTTCCATCCACATGTTGTTCCTTTTTACACGTGTTATGAACGATTTCCTTGAAATTAATATTCGGTTTTGTTGTCTGCACCGCAACCATTATAAAATTGATTGTATGCATTCCGATATGTCTTCCGATACGAAATATTTGCAACGCTAAAATGTATACAAGCAACTCTACTTGCTTTCATTAATTCATGACCAAGTCTGGACCAACTTTTTAATGAATTCATTATCATGCGACGTACTTGGAACTCTCCCGTTGCTAACAAAAAACGCCAAATGACAAGAATTCTTCGTGCTCAACGTGCTTAATGGGCATTTGAAGTTCGTCCGGGGAATTCCGTGCCGCTGGATGACGCAGTTGTTTTGCAAGAACATCTCAAAATCGTGATTTATGGAGATTTACTCCACGAATTGTTTAACTTTGCTATTGAATTACCATGCCAATCGATTACCTAAATAAAATTTAAAAAAAAGAAGTAAATCGTAACACTACCGCGAGAAAATTCCCATAAAATAAATGATTTATTTCCCTAATGCAGCCCGGAACATTAAATTTTGCAAATTATGTGCAAACAACAATCAATAAAACGATCACGCAGAGGCTAACATCTCGTGTACGAGCGAAGAAAAAAAAATTGCAATATTTCATTAACACTTATTTTTCACTCACTTACGACGTGGTACACAATGGGATGAATGAAAAGAAGCCACAAGCTCACAAAATAGAGATAAAAGCCATTTTTTGCACAAGAAATTCAATTATTTACGCTTTTATTGTGAATTTATAATCGTTAGTTTTTTTTTTGTTTTTTTTTCTTCTCTAGGTTTGTGAGGCAAACGAAGCAAGAGAGCAAGATGCAATAGAAAAATTACCAGAGGAAAAAAGTTATCTGATGCATTTTTGATTCAACTCGAGCAAGCTGCGGCGGCGGCAACAGCGGACAAAACGAGCGAGTAATGAACGACATACAAACAAAAACAATCGTTACGTGTCGTGCAGTGAATAGAGAAAAATGTTTACAACAACAATAATAGTGATTGTTTTGAGCAAATAGGGTTTACTTTATAGACAAATTCAAAAAGTTTTTTTTTTATTTTTTGGTTTTAGGCTTAGGATCACAACCTATTGCTCTATATGTAAAGGCAAAGACTTGTAGATGCACAGAGAATGCTTTGATGAAGAGAATTCGTGGGCAATTTTTGTGTGCAGTGAACCTTTTAATAGAGCATGATGCATTTTTTGCTAGTTACTTAGCTAAAAGAAAAATTCTTGACTTGATTTTTTTGTGAATTTAAAAAAAAAATTCATAGAAATTTTAAAGAACTTTTTTCATTCAAATAATTCGTTTTAAATATTTTTAAATAATTTATTTGTTCGAAATGAGATTTTTAATTTAAATATTTTTAAAAAATTTTTATTTTAAATAATTGTTTTGTTTTGAAATATTTATTTATTCATAATTTTAACTAAAAATAAATTATTCATATTTTTTGTCATTTTTATATTTTATTACTTAAGATTTCAAGTTTCATGAACCATAAAAATTTAATTATCGTTAAAAATGCTCATAATTTTTTATAAGATGTTTGCTCTTCTTTTGACTTTAGAAAGGACAAATTAATTATTTTTTTTTTTATTAAAATTAGTTTGACTTTTTGTTATAAAGATAACTATAATTCATAAATAAAATAAAATAAAATATTGGACTTCGAAAGATCGAATTCAAAAATAAAAATATTTCCCATATTGTCTAGCGGTAAGGATACCAGCTTAAAATTTCATACTTACCTAATTAATAATTTGAGCTTCCTCAATATTGATCTGAAATAAAAAAGAAAAAAAAATATTTAAAAAATTATTTTAAAAAATTTAATTTTCTGAGAAAAAAAGTCAAAAAATTCCCTTATCCAAAAAAAGCAATTAAATTTTCCATTAACGTCATCAAACGCCACATCAAAACAAAACAAGAAATCGCAGAACGTTAATAAATTCCCATTATTCACTTCTTCAACCAAAGAAGAGATTGCCTCATATAATAAATTAATATTCATTCCATTTCATTTCAATCGAGTATTCTGTCTTTATTTATTGTTTTTTCATTTCATTTTATTAACTGGTGATTTTTTTTCAGCTTCAAACATCAAGCAAACAAACGTGAGTGTGAGCCAAAAAAAAATAGCACTAATCCAAAAATTTTTTGAATTGAGATGAACCTCACGACATTCCGTACGAAGATTTGTACGGGAAACAAGTTGCGGCGTGTGTAAAACGAAATAAACAAAAAAGAGCAATAAGTGAAGTGCAGAAAAAATAATAATAATGCTCGCTTGTTGCTTTACTACCACAACGAAGACATTCATTCATAGAGTGCTTGGAAATATAAAACGCTATTCTGAAATGAATTTACTCTCAGTCGTTCACTTTAAGTCGATTTGTTTAGACGTTTTAGTTTACCGGAGTGTCTTAACGATTAAAAAATTATTCAAAATTAAATTTTTGTGAATTTAAAAAAAAATTGAAAAAAAAAAATTTTTTTTGGTTAGTTAAATATTTTTTTATTTTAATAAAAAAAAATCTAATGCAAACACGAAAAAATAATGTTCCTGGTTTTTTGCTAAAATAAGCAAAATAAATTTAAAAAATCCTAAATACACAAAAATCTCGCTGGATAAAATAACAACAAATTAAATTAAAATAAAATGCATGTTGTTCATAACCCTTTTCGTACATGACAACCATGAAAGCACGAAGAGAAAAAATTTAGAGAGACCTTTTTCAAGCAGATAAAAAAAATACAAAGCAAAAAAAAATATGTTGTGAACCTTTGATGCAATGTTAGCATAAAGCCCTGAGTTGTGCTAAACAATGGTCTCATATTTTACATGATGAAGTGATTTTTTTTTTGTTTCATTTGAATTGAACATTTTTTCGTTTCATGGCTCAGTTAATAAATATTGGCGTGTTTTGACACGAATTTTTCAAATGTTGATCAAAAAGTTATAAAGTTGTTCAAGTGAAGCTCTTAGTTACCTAAAAAAACTAGAAATAATAATTCATGTGCAAATTTTATGGAGCATAATCTAAAAAATAATTTTTTTTTATATTTTTGCAATTTGAACCATAAATGCATATAAAAAAAAGTAAAAAAAAACACAGAGAAAATAATTTAAATAGTTATAATCACTGTTACGTAAGTGTTAAGAAAAAAAACTACATTTCCAACAACAACAAAGAAGTGCTACACAAAAGAAAAGAAAATTACGGGTAATAATAGTGAGCAGAAGCAACAGTAGGCAACTGTAACAAACACGGCGATAATTAATAGTTTTTAAACCGCTGAATCGATGGCGGGTTTTATGTTTATAATATTTAATGAGCAGCACGTTTTATTGTTGAAAAAATGGATTAAGTGTTGAATATTATTGAAAAAGAACTGTGTGAGGAATCGAGTGATACATTTTATGTTTTCAAAAGAAATTTTTAGGAAAAAAATTATTGAATCAAGAATTTTTGCAGTTTTTACAATTTTTTTTAACTTTAATAATTAAAGTTTAATTTTATTAGAAAATATTTTAAATAATTTTTTTTTGTATTTTAAAAAGATGTAATTTTTTAAAATATATTTTTTTTTATTTTTATTAAAATTTAAATAATTTAAAAATTATTTATTAATTTTCTTATTTATTTTTTTAATCAAATAATTAATAATTTTTTAATTTAAATTTCTTAATTTTTTTTTGTAATTTAAAATTATTTCTTATTATTTTTATCAAATAAATTTTTTTAAATTTAAAAAAAAAATAATTTAATTTTAAATTATAAGCTTTCAATTTTATTTTAAAATAAAAGCTTTTAATTTATTTTTATTTATTAAAAATAATTTTAAAAAATATCAATTTTCATCAGAATCAAATCATATACATACTTTGTAATCATTTCAAGGATGATAAATGTCAGATTTATAATTTTTATTTAAAAAAAAACATTTAATGAAGTTAAAACCACTTTTACATGCAAGAAGTCACTTAAAGACATATACTTCTCAAAATGCATCAAAGATTTATTTCAAACATGTTTTTATCATGAAACAAGAAACAATTTGTTTTACTTAAATTTTAATTCTTATAAAAATTACGTTTCTTAAATCCTGAAAGTTAATATTATACATAAGTAACATTTTTTAAATGAAATAATAAAAACACAAAATAATAAAAGAAAAAAAGCGCCACAATTCCAATGATTAAGCACCAAAGCGTGCCTGTGCAAATTTTATACTTTTGCAGTCTATTATTATTTTATTACCCAGCATTATTATTTATTATTAAATAAGCAGATAGACAAACCCATCATATCGCAGATTTTATGATAAATAATAAAAGAAAAATAACCCAAGACGCTTTGGATGAAAATAAAATGAAATAATAAAAAAAATATGCATAATGTATTTTTACTCGAAGAGGAAATTACCAAGTTTATATTGTGTGCAGCGTGAATCTTGCAAACAAGCGCAAAAGGGAGATAGAAAGACAGATGAAACCCGAGAAATTGTTAAATTATCATTTCTGTGTGTAAAAGAAGCGCAACATTAAACACTTTATTTATTTGAATTTTTACACTTTTTTTTGTATTAAAATAAACAACAATTACAAAAATCTCTCGTTTTATGGTCATCTATGCAAAAAAAAAAAAACGAGCGGTGATTAAATTACGGCATAAAAAATGGTTTTGTGGCAAATAAAAGAAAAAAAATGTTTAATCATCTAACTCTCTTGCTAAGCACTTTCAGCACTTATCTCTATTCCCATAAAAAAAATTAAATAAAACCTTTTAATAAGAATAAAGATTAAAACTTTAATGCGTGTGGTCAATGACACTTGGATGGTACTTCAACCAGATTTCGTTACGAACTCCATAAAAGGGTGAGAAAGAAGTGAGAAGAAAAAAAAATTGCTTCAAGACAATTTGAACTCAATATAATTTATTATGTAGATTTCAATCACAATCTAAACAAATAAAATAAAAAAATCATTGAATCTTGGTTTTATGATCTTTGTACAATTGTTTAGCTACATAAATTGAAATTGAGACAGACATTAAAAATAAAAAAAAATAGACGAGATAGTTGGCATTCATACTTCTAAGGAAACAAAAAACTAAACAATATTGTTCTCATAGACATTCTCATGCGCTGCAATAGCGGCAAAGGTTGTCTTTTGATTTTTGCATTGTATAACGAAAAATTTTAGTTTTTTTCTCTCTTATGGGCTTAATTACCATTATTGTTATTATTATTTTATAAACGTTCAGTTAAGTGACCGTCAAATGGGGAGACAAATAATTAAGACGTTAATTAAATTAAGATTTTTATTTTGACTTCGTGTGAAAATTAAAATGTTTGTTTAATCGACTTTTATCAAAAAATTTAAATTTTTAATTTATTTTTTTAAGATTATAAGAATAATTTAATTCTTATCAACAATTCAACAAAAAAAAAATAAATTTATTAATTAAATTAATTATTATTATTTTTTTGTCTGAATAAATCAAAATTTTTTATTTAAAAAATATTTCTTTTAATTATTATTTGATTTATTTTTTTATTAATTTATTTTTTTATTTTATTTTGTTTAGTTTATTAATTTATTATTTTATTTAATTAATTATTTCTCATCGATTTTTTACAATTCTTTAAATTAATTCACATTTTGATTTTTTTTATTTATTTAAAAAAAATTAATTAAAAAAAATATTTTTCTTTTCAGAAATCAATTTAATTAATTATTTTTTTTTATTTTTTAATTCATTAATTTTTTTTATTTCTCCGAAAATTATTTATTTTTGTATGAAGAATAAAATTTTTTTATTTTAAAGTTTAATATTAATTAAATTTCATTTTTTTTAAATTTTATTTTAAATTTCTTAATTCTTCGAAAATTAATTAAATTCAATGAAAAATGAAAAATCAAATGGAGACGCCTTGCTTGATAAAAAGTCATCCTATTGCACGGTCCTCTATTACAAATAGATTATTGCCTTCATAACCTAAATTTTTGTGCAAAATAGGTTGTTTCCGAATACTCCAATGAACGAACGAACGAACGATTAAATGAATGAGAGAGTAATTCAATTGTCTGTTAAACTGTTTGCTTTTCGTTTGTGCGTCTTTTATTGAGACTGTGACACTGATTTGAAAACAATTTTTCTCCGTATTGCTGCGATTGCCTCAAAAGCAACAGTAAATATTTAACAAGGAAGGTCAAATAACGTTATTTTGCAAAAACAATCATTCTCATCATGAATCGTGGCTCAAAAAAGTTTTTTTTTGTGTTGCGTGTCTGAAGGATTAAACCGAAATTCGGTTCCTAAATAATCTCAAAGGTCGCCGCAATGCATCTCAAGGTGAAATCCTTCACAGTTCAAACGACGCATGTCGTCAACAAATTTAATTGAGCAACTAATGAAACGTTTCCTGTATCGAAAATGAGCGGCGGCACATTTAGATTAGCAATTAGTGTTGTTATTGATCTGTTAGCAATTTGTATATTTATTCATGCCTCAGTCACTTTCTGTCTACTACCTGAGAATAATCTCGAGTTTTCAATCGATAATCTTTTTATCGCAAAATATTTTAGATTCACAACAAAGTTCACCAGATGAGACTTTTAAGACATGACAAAGCAACAACAATGGCAAAAGACAAACCTTTTCTTTACCTTTCTTTTTATTTCTCTCCCATTTTATAACATTATCTTGTAATGCACATAAACATCGCACACTTTCTCATCGAGTGTGTCTGCTTGTGAATTTGTACATTGTTTGTAATGAAAGGAGGAAGACATGACATATCGTATTGCTTGCTGCTCGTCGTCTTGCTGCCTTTGTGTGCAAAACTCTTTTATTTTTTAACATAATCACATAAAAAAAATCTTCGGAGTACGAAAACATTTGCAACAAAGACGTGCCGATCAAAGGCAGCACGAGCAAGCAAAGAGAGAGACACGAGCAACAAAAAATTTTAAGAAGTAAGCTTAGGTCAATGTTTGTGAGCAGTATGTGAAGAAAATGAGAGAAATATTGTTTGAACTTTTTTTTTGTTGCTGTTGCTCATTGTGGTTTCATTTGCTTTGGCCTGATGTCAAACCACGTAAATGTTATAACTTTTTAAAGTCTATTATTTTGCCCTGAGGTTATTTGATGAGGCACATCGTCGAAAAATGATTTGATGAGTTTTTAGAGTAAGAGTAAAAAAAAAATGATCAAATTATTAATTCAGCAAGTTGATGGCTTGAGTAATCCAAAGTAGGTTATGTTAGGTTAGGTTTGAAAATGCATCACCGCGGTTCGAAGGTATATTCTGATCCAAAGTTATTACGTTTCAAAATAAATTTAAATTAAATTAATTTAATTTTCAACAAAAATTAAAAATGTTATTGAATACCTGAAAATAAAGAAATTTTACAAATTTTATTATACTATTTTTGACCAATTTTGAATAAAAATACATATAAAAATTTCTATTAAAATTCGGTTAAAAAATAAATAAAATTTGAAAATAAAAATAATCTTCAATAAAAATTTAAAATAAATTATATTAAATTTTATAAAATTAAAGCATTTTTTTTAATTTTTCAAAATTTTAATTTTTTTAAATTTCATTTTTTAAAATTTTTTAAATTTTTCAGCCAAAAACGTATAATTTTGTGAAAAAAAATAAATTTCCAAATTAAAACCGCTCCAAATGAAAATCAAAAATAAAGTCCAAAATTTTTTAAAATAAAATGAGGGGGGGGGAAGGGGGTGGGTAAGGCAAAATAAAAAAAAAGTTTTGAAATACTGAAATACTATTTTCATACCAAATGACAAAATTTTATCAATTTTAGAGCGTTAAATAATATTTTTGATGTTTTTTTTACTATTTAGGTACTTTGAGATTTGCTTGTTTAAGATAATAATTTTCAGAATATTTCAAATTAAAAATTAAATCATAAAAAATATCTGTCAAAAAATTTTGAAAAAAAAAATTAATAATTTTATGAAAAATATTTTTAGAGAATAAAATTTGAGATGAAATAAGATTTCCAAAAAAAAAATTAGAATAAATTGAAAATTTTGGGAAATTTTCTTGAAAAATTTTCTTGTTAAATTTTTAAAATGGGGCATCGGACTTTATTTTTGATTTTCATTTGGAGCGGCCTAATACACAGAAATATGCAAAATCTTAAGAAATTCAAAATATTAGAAAATTTTACCTTTTTTGAACTGATTTTTCCTTCTTAATATTTTAGAAATTCATGAAATTAAAAAAATGCCAAATGAATTTCTTTTATTTGAGTTCTTTATCAGACCCGATAATTTTCTGATGGATTGGATGGATGAAAATGTTAAAAATTCTGAGCAAAAATCTGAAAATTAAAAAATACTGATGAAAAATTTCAAAGTAATTAAAACTCACCCATTTAAGTACCACAGAGTTATGAGCAATGACCATTTAAAAACGTCATCTCATCTTTAACATCATCAACTTTCATCGTTAGACCGCCATGAAAGCGAAGGTCAACAACTTTTCTGACCTTTTCTACGTTGCCCTGCCATCAATCAACTCTGCTGATTTCTGACCTCTCTCTATTACTCTAAATATTCTGCAAATTAAGTTATGAATCCATCTATCCGTTTCTCGAAGGACGACAATAATAACAACACAACAACATTTTGTAAGCCACAACAAAACACATCAATCTTCTAAAGTTGCCGCGCCACACAAAAAGATCCACAAATGACATTAGTTTTCGTCATGTCTATTTATATTTTAGATGAAAACCCTTTTAGTCAAGTGCTCGTATGTTCGTTCGCCGCTAATTTGTTAAATCCCCCTTTTTGTGCCCTATAAATTTATGCGATGACAGCCAGTGAAGCAAAACATTCGATGCATAACAATGTTATGTTGTTGTATCGATCCTTTTATCCGATGAGCGAATTTGAGACACAAAAAGGATCCTGTTGCTGCTATTTTTAGGTGTTGTTTGTCCAACACACATTTTCACAATGGGAGTTTTGTGTCTGATCCTCTCGACGATGACAGCAACAAATAAAACCATCTAGTAGCCTCTTCGCCTTTTTATTCATGAAGAGCACATCTAACGCAACAATGGAGTGATTGATGATTTTAGTTAGACTCACACACGTGCCGCATGCATGAAAAGTACATAAAAACAACCACGCGCTTGTTTATTGTTATGTTACGGTACCTCATCATCATCATCATTATTTTCATTAAATTGACGTCGCGCGATGCGATGATAAAATTTAAAAAAAAAATAAATTTGGATTCGCATAAATTTTGAGCGAACCGCCGTGAGAAGATAATATTTGCGAATAAATTGCACTGATTATGCTGGCAAATTGCAGTAGCGGTTTCGGTGCGTTGCTGGGATATTTATGATTCGTCACAATAATTATACACGGGGAATTATAAAATGAAATTAAAGTTTTAAACGCGTGGTAGCGATATTATCTCGCGCGAATTATTTTGATTGTTGATTGCACACATTTAAATAATATGATCACGAAATTTATTCGTGTAGTTTTTGTGAATGCGAAATTTTTTGAATACAATGAGACAAGAAACTTGGCTTTTTTGGAGTAACGAGCTAACGTTGAAGAAGATTTTCAAAAATAAAAAAAAATGTTCAAGTTCATTTGAAAATATTCAAAAATTAGTTCTCACGAGTGTTTTTTCGAAATATTTAAACAAAAAAATGCAGTTTGAGGGATTGTTTCTTATATTTTTTTTATTTTTTAATTTTTTTTTAAAGAGATAATTTTTATGATTAAAACTATTGAATAATTTTTAAAATAATTTTTTAAAATATTTTTTTTTTTTCAATTAAAAAAAATCAATCAAAATCAAAAAGTCAAAAAAAATTTCGAAAACTAATTTTTTTAATATATTTTTTTTTTCGAAAAATTGGTTAAACTTCAAAATTTTTTAGAAGTCTTTGACTATATTTGACAAGTTAAAAAAAATTAAAATATTTTTTTTTAATTGTATAAAAAAATTAAAATATTTTTTAAATTATAAAAATTTTTTATATTTAAAAATTAAAAATTTTTTAAAAATTTAAATTAAAAATTAAAAATTAAAAATTTTAAATTTAAATTTAGAATGAACAATAATATAATTCTGTATTATACTGGCCAAAAATATTGGTAAATTAAAAATTAAAAAAAAAATTTTAAATTAAAAATTAAAAAAATTAAAAAATTAAAAAATTTTAAATTCAAAATTTGTGAACAATAAAAAATATTATACTGGCCAAAAATTGGTAAAAAACATAAATAAATTTTAAATCAAATTTTTATTCAAAATTATTAAAAAAATATTATAAAAAATAAAAATAAATTAAATTAAATTAGATTAAATTATTTATTTAAATTATTATTAAATAAAAATATTGAATTACTTACTTAATTAAAAAATTAGAAAAAATAGGAAAGTTTATTGAAACATTTTTCAAAAATTGTACATGCCTAAAAATCTTTTTGATAAATTTTCAATTGAATTTGATCCACTCAAAATGAGCAACATCAAAATCCCATGAGAAATCACTTTACAAGCAAAAATTATGTAAATCACGAAAAAAAAATCAATCGATTACTCTTGAAATTACACAATTTGTAGAGATTTTTATCATCATCATCATCATGCTCAAAAATGAAGCAATAATAAAATAAAATCACTTCCCCAATGGCAAAAAATCGCATTTTATTGAAAAATTATGTTTTATTATTATTGATGAACGTCCGAATAATTTATCAAAAATTTGTTTGTTTTTTGCAGAGATAAACCGAGGAACGACTAATTGCGATGGCAGTTTGTGATTGCCCGATTGGAATTCCAACGGGACCTACCCTCGCCACGTTATGCGGCGGCAGTCAATTTATGCTCTTCATGGGTCTGCTAGAAGTTTTCATTAGATCACAATGCGACCTTGAAGACCCCTGTGGGAGACCAAAGGTAAATATCTAAAAAAAAAAACTTTCACTTTTTCACTCGAGTTTTTTGAATGACGAACAATCTAACTCGCCTCGTTTATCTGATTGAAACGAAAAAAAAAACAATGTTTTAATGATATTTTTGTTTGTTTGCTTTTTTTCAGTCACGTTTATCACAAGAAGTAGACAATGAGTATGATTTTATTGTCGTTGGCGGCGGATCTGGAGGAAGTGTTGTTGCATCACGATTGTCTGAAGTCCCCCATTGGAAAGTTTTGTTGATAGAAGCAGGTAAATTCTTAAAAAAAATAATTTATTGCTCCATTAAATTGTTTGTTCAACTTCTGTCGTTCGTCGTTTCACGCGAAAAAGACGGCGATAATTCATTTTTTAATATTTATGAGCTAAACGGTAGTCGCTCATAAATAGTTTAAGATAATTTTATGATAATAGCCGCCGATTTGGGTCCCTTTCGCGTCGTTGTCATGGTGTCACATGCAGAAATCGTGATCCATTCTTATTATATTTTTACCACATGAACGTATCTAGGTCAAATTGCGAGTCGACTTGAATAGCGGAGCGAGCATAAAAGCATCGAACATACATAAACATTATTTTTTTTCGTATTCATTCATCCGTGTAAGAGCTCACTTAAACAAATTGGTTCCATTTTTCATTATTTCTAAAGGATCATCATCGTCGTGCTTTACATTTCGCACAATATGCCTTCTAGGTATGAAAAATTACACAAGAACCGGATAAGTACTCGAATTTACATACATATGTTGCTTTTGTTGTCGTCATCGTCGTCGTCGTCGATTTGTCTGTTGTCGACCTCAAACTTGCCGCTTTCTCGCCCACATTTGAGAAATGAAGGTCAGGAACTCCGTCATTTATGTGAAAAAGAAGACGTGAGGAAGAAACCACTTTTGATAAGAATTTTAACGATCCGACATAAAGATAAACAGGAACATTGTTGTCGCAATCATTGCAACATTTCCCTCTCACTTATGTTCTTGAGAACGAACAAAAGTTTCGTTTTTCTTGGCGAGTTTCACTTTTCAAAAAAAAAAACTCGTTTTTAATAATTTTTTAATTCTGTCTGCGAAAATTTTTGAAATTTTTCATTAGATTCAATTTAATTTGATATGGGTTTAATTATAAAATTAATTTTAAAAACGAATGGCAAAAATTGAAAATTTTACAAATTAAGAACAATTTATGAAAGTTTTTTTTTCTTTTTTTAAGAAGACATTTTTTTATCTTTAAAATGATTTTTTATAATTTTAAAAATTTTTTTTTAAATTTTTTTATAATATTTTTGTTTTTTATAAGAAAATTTTGTATCGAGATGACAAACAATTCAAAAATTTCAAAAATAAATATTTAATAAACAGATAAAAAAATTTTACAAAAAATATTTTTAGAGAAGAAAATTTATTTTTTCTAAATTTAATTTTCGAAAGCATGACATTTTTTTTTTTTATTTTTAAAAAATCTATAAAATTATTTCATAAATTATTTAAAATTTTAAAGAAAAAGATTCGAAAAAAAAATAAATAGTTAATAAACAGACAAAAAATTTTGTTAAAAATATTTTTAGAGAAGAAAATTTATTTTTTCTAAATTTAATTTTGAAAAATTAAAAATTTGAAAAAAAAGAAGAAAACATATTTTTTGATTTAGAGCAAATTAATAAGCCTGTTTTTTCATTAAAAATTTAAGAAATAATGAGAAAACATATTTTTTGATCTAAAATAATTCTTTCATTAAAATTTGATTTAAAAAAATTAATTTTTCAATTTTATTTATTTTTTTTTCATTTTTTAAAAATATATGTATATTTTTTAATTTTTTTCTAATTTTTTTTGAATTTTACTATTTTTTAATTTTGAATTTTATTTTTTTTTAATTTTTTTTAATTTTTTTTTTAATTTTATTTTTTTTTAATTTTATTTCTAAAAAGATTTTTTAATTAAAAAAATGCGCTCTTGTTAATATTTTTTTTCTTAAAAACTTTAAATTAATGTCATATTATGGTTTTAAAAATTGCTCGTGACTAGGTATTTGTAACAACAACAACAACAGAAGTAGCAACTCGACATGCAGCAATGAACACACAATGGAATTATGCCTCTTCCTTTTTTTGCATTTCTTGCATACCTACCACTCGTAGTCGAATAATAGTCGACAAAGAAACATTTTTGCTGCTAAAACTCTTGTTATGAGGCAAACGAAGAAAAGTTATAAGTGTACATTTCAAATGTCCCGGGAAAAGGATGTGTGAGTGGCAAAAAAGTGGTTTTAATGTGACATTTATGTCATGTCAAAGTGCTCCTTCTCTCCCATTTCTCTGTCGCGTTGGCATTTAATAATAGAAATTTTTGCTTTCTTCATAAAAAATGGCAACAATGCAATATTAAGAAGAAGAGTGATAAATGAAATTTTTTCTTCTTCATTTTCAGGTCCTGATGAGCCGACAGGCACGCAAATTCCATCGATGTTCTTGAATTTCTTGGGCAGCAACATTGATTGGGGATATTCGACGGAGCCGGAGCAGTATGCGTGTTTGGGACGTCCTGAAAAACGTTGTTTCTGGCCTCGTGGAAAAGTTCTTGGCGGCACATCGGTGTTGAATGGCATGATGTACATTCGTGGAAACCCCTCAGATTACGACGAATGGAAGGCGATGGGAAATCCGGGATGGGGATATGACGATGTCCTTCCGTACTTCAAAAAATCCGAAGATAACATGCAAATGGATGAAATGGGCACGGAATTCCATGGAAAGGGAGGCATGTTACCAGTTTCTCGTTTTCCTTATGCTCCTCCAATTTCACAAGCGATCCTGAAAGGAGGACAAGAATTAGGTAAAAAATTAATTCTTTGTAAAAAATTCAGATTTTAACTAAAAAAATTAAATTTTCAGGTTTTAATGTTCATGATTTGAATGGCGCCAACCAAACGGGCTTCATGTTGGCACAAATGACAAGCAAAAATGGCATTCGTTACAGTACTGCACGAGCTTTCTTGCGTCCCGTTATCGATCGTCCCAACTTACATATTTTGCTGAATGCGACAGTAACGAAAGTTTTGATCAATCCAAGCACAAAAACAGCTACCGGAGTCGAATTCGTCGATAAAAGTGGATTTTCGCGCAAAGTCAATGTCAAGAAGGAAGTTATCATTTCCGGCGGAGCTGTAAATTCCCCACAAATCTTGTTGCTGAGCGGCGTTGGACCCGAACGTGAATTGCAACAAGTTGGCGTTCGTCCCGTTCACAATTTGCCCGGCGTTGGCAAAAATTTGCACAATCACGTTGCTTATTTCGTGAATTTCTTCATAAACGACTCGAATACAGCTCCCTTGAACTGGGCAACTGCCATGGAATACTTACTTTTCCGCGATGGATTGATGTCGGGCACCGGTTTGAGTCAAGTGACGGCAAAAACAGCAAGTAAATATGCCGAAGACCCAAGTCAACCTGATATTCAGTACTACTTTGGTGGCTTCCTCGCTGATTGCGCCAAAACGGGACAAGTTGGTGAACTTTTGACGAACGAATCGCGTTCAATTCAAATTTTCCCCGCAATTTTACACCCGAAAAGTCGTGGCGAACTCACTCTTCGGTCTCGTGATCCTCTCGATACGCCCAAAATTGTCGTAAATTACCTGAAAGAAGAACACGATTTGAAAGTTCTTGTCGAAGGCATCAAATTCGCCGTTCGTTTATCGCAAACATCGCCTCTGCAACCATACGGCATCCGACTCGACACAACAAAAGTCAAGGCATGCGAAAAATTCACCTTCAATACGCAAGAATACTGGGAATGCGCCGTGCGACAAGACACCTTTGCGGAAAATCATCAAGCTGGCTCGTGCAAAATGGGACCCGCAAGCGATCCAATGGCTGTCGTCGATCACGAACTTCGAGTGCACGGAATCCGGAATTTGCGTGTGATGGATGCGTCAATTATGCCGAAAGTTACGTCGGGCAATACGAATGCGCCGGTTATCATGATTGCGGAAAAGGGAGCGACGCATGTCAAGAGATCGTGGGGAGCTCGTTAGATGAAAGGCGGCAGTGAAACGGGATGAAAAGTACAATTCGAAAGTGGCAAATTAATTGATAGGTGCTTTAGTTGATTTTAATTTTGTTTTTTTTTCTGCGATAGGAAATAGAAGATGTTAGACGATTAGTTTTTAAGGAGAAACTTTTAATGTAAATTGATAAAAAAAAAAAAATAAGAAGAAATCTCTTTTTTTGTGCGAATCTTAATTTATGTTGACAAGATTTTAAAATTAAATGAGAAATAAAAAGGAAAAGACTTTCAAATAGTTGTTTGTTTTTTAACTTTAAGCGCTTCAGAAAAGTTTTTCACACATCTTTCTTCATGCGTAAGTTAAATAAAATTTTAAAGAGCTGAAACGTGAAACTTTTTTAAAGTTTACAAAATTAAAAAAATAAATTATTTCCATTTTTTTGCTTTTTTTTTATAATTGGGTCAATTCATGTCAATGTACTTTATTATGACATTAATGATGATAAAGCAAAATTTAGTAATAAAAATTTACATAAGAATTTTTTGCACTAATAATATTTGTGATAATATTAACAAGAAAATTTTTGTCAACTTTAACTTACTGCTCCAATTTTTTTAAATTTTTGTTTTTTTGTTCGTCAAAATAAATACAAAAAAAATTTAAAAAAAAAGTTGTTGATAAATTTTTTTAAAATTTAATCATTTTCAAAATTTTAAATATGGAAAAAATAATTTTAATTGATTAATTATTTTTAAATTTAAATAATTTTTTAATATATATTTGAAAATATATATTTTTAAAACTTTTAAATTAATTAATTTTTTAAAAATTTTTAAGAATACCTAAATAAATTAAAAAAAATTAAACAAATTTTGTTCAAAAAATAAACAAATAAAAATAAAATAAATCCTAATATATATATACCTATAATAATTTTTTAAAAAAATAATTAAAATAATAAAATATTTAAAAACTTACAAAAAATATTTTTACTAAATCATTTTATTAAATAAATAATAATCAATTAATTTTTAATTAAAATAAATTTTCAATATAAATTTTTAAAATTTTAAACTAATTAGGTAATTAGTAGTAAAATAATATATATTTTTTAAATTAATTTTTCATATTATATAAAAAAAAATACATTTTTTAAAAAACAAAAAAAAATTATCAAACAAATTTTGATAAAAAAAAAATAAATAAATCCAAAAACATTATTTAAAAAAAAATAAATAAAATTTTCCTTTTAATTTTGATACACAAAAAAATTAATGAAAATAAAAAAATTTACTTACCATTGATATTTTTAGAAATCTTCAACAGCTTCTTAAGTTTCACTAAATTTCAAACAAAATTACCCTTTAAATTGCAAGCAACAAAGAAAAAAAGTTTCCTTACAATGTGACACAAATCGATACAAATTACATCATAATTTCCCACATTATTATAACTTTATCCTTCGCTTTTCTCTATCACAAGTCAAAACAAGTCATGTCAGTATAAAATTATATAATTTATGAATTAAAAATTATGACTCCTAAATTAGTTTTCCACTCTGCACACACATTCTCGAGTATGAGTACGTGCGAATTTCACATGGTATTAAAATGTGCGAATAAACTTTGTGTCTAATTAAAAATTCCCCACTCTTGTCACACAGTATGCCTCGCATTCTTTTAATTCACACCGAATGTAAGTAATAAATTGTCTACTAGATAAGAACATGTCAAAAAATTGCATATTATGAGTTAATGAATTTCAACATGATTAGCGAGCGTCGTCGCGTTTCTGCGAATTTTTCGGTTTGCTGCCTTCGTGCGGCGAAGAGAATACAAAAAACGGTATTAAAGGGGTAACAATGCCAAGTTATGCTAATTACGTGTGATAAGTATGATAAGGTCCTCGGGAACGCGTGTAAATGCAATAAAAAGTGCTACTTGAATTGCGACGACAGTTCACTTTTTGAAAACGCCTTCAAGCATCGAGTATGATTTTCTTTGTAATTTTCACTTTTTTCCTTTATTTCGCGAATACACTGCCAATCGATGAGGATGTGATCGATTTATCGCGTTATGGCACGCGAATGTATGGACAACCCGAAAAGGAAGTCGGCGACGTAATTGCTCAATTTACGAATTTTGAAGAATCGAATCCGGAGGAAATGGGAAAGTACCTCGAAGGGGATTTACTGATTCCGCAAGGAGCGCCGCGTAACGGAATCGTTGGTCAGTCATATCGATGGCCCGGCGGAGTGATTCCCTATGAAATAAGCAGATCATTTTCCGCTGGAGCGAGAAATTTGATTGTTTCACAGTGTTTCGAGGCATATCACAGAAATACGTGCATCAGATTCCGACCTCGTACTGCCTCAGATGAGAATTATTTGTTCGTCGATAACCAACATTCGGGTTGTTGGTCGAGTGTTGGCATGATGCGAGGTCGACAAGTGCTTAATTTGCAAGAATCCGGTAAATATTAGTAAATTTTGTTTGTTTTCCGATGGAAATTTGAGATATTTTCGTATTTTCGTAGGTTGTACGACAAAAGTTGGCACATGCATACACGAGATGATGCATGCCGTTGGATTTTTGCATGAACAAACGAGAACCGATCGTGATTCCTACGTTCGAGTCAACTACCAAAACATCATGACAGGCTACGAGAGTAATTTTAACAAGGGAGAATCGGGCAAAATTGATAATCAAGGCGTCGAATATGACTACGGAAGTGTTATGCATTACAATTTGAAGGCATTTTCGGCAAATGGACAACCAACGATGACGGCGCTCAAACAAACTTCCGAAAAAATTGGACAACGAGAGGCTTTCAGCAGAAAGGACGTTGCTAAAATCAATAAAATGTACAAATGTAGTTCAGCTGCCCCAAGTTTACTCGACTTTTTCGGTTAAATCTACATAACTACGTGCTAATAATAATGTCCTGACATAATAAAGAGTACGACTTTTCCTCACAGAAAGCCTTTTAGAGTTCGTCTCATCTGCTGTTGTGACCTCTGCCATCGACCAAGGCACGAGTTACGATGCATCGCGTCATGTAATACGCCTTTTCGCACTCCGTGTCACCCATCATTTCGGGCAAACATTCTTCGACATCTTCGGGAGTGTCGATCCACTGCAATTCGAGAGCTCGTTCCGTGTTCACTGTGACGTTAGACCAGATTCCAACTTGCTCGAGATAGCATTTGATGAAACACTGAGACAAAAAATGTTTAAAATTTGGCGGATTTTGAGGAAACAAATTACCATTGGGACTTTTTCAGCTTCGTCGGGGAAACTTCCAGTCTCATTGAGTTCCGTCAAGTATTCTAAAATTAAAGAAAAATCGTAAAATGATGAAATTTATAAAAAAATTCAACAAACCTGGCATAATTTTAAAACTTTCATTGCATTTTGCGTAAATATCCTTCACCTCGTTAGAACTGTTCTTTCCCGTGCTGAAATTATCCAACGGAAGCGGTAATGGCGAAGGGGATGCATCCAAATAGTGCAATGCCAAATATCCCAGCAACAGAATGAAAAACTTTTTCTCCATTTTTACGTGTGTTTTGCTTTTCCATCCGATATCACGAAACAAACTGAAACTTTTTTCCAAAGGGAAAAACAATTTATATACTTTTGTCGTCGTTCGTAAGTCATCATCATTGTGGAGCTTGTCTAATGTGCGGAAGACAATGCATTTTTGCTATAATTGGGGCATCATCATACATTGACTGGCTGCTGTTGTTGCTGTCCATCGTTGTCAAATGCAATTATTTTCTATTTTATTGTCTGATGCTCCATTTTGCGTGCACCGAACAATCCAAGCTTAATTAGACAACTTGATTAGATAATAATAATTTTGAATGAATTTTTCTTCTTTCACTTTTGAATGTGAATTTTTTTCGAAAATTATGACAAGGTATTTAATATTTTAAATGTTGATTCGACATGAAAAAATTTTTCTGACAAAATGAAGTATTTAAAAAATTAAAAGTAATTTTAGCTTTTATGACTCACAAGTTACAGGAATTTTTAAAAAATTAACCCATTTTAATGTAAATAGGTATAATATCTTGAATCGTAATTTTAATTAAAAAAATTATAAATTATAGTCGAAAAGTCAAAAATTTAATAAAATATTTTTTTAATTAAAAAAAATTAAAATACTTCTAAAAACAGTTAAAAATTATCTTTTTGTTTAAATTGTTATCGAAAATTCTCAAAAAATCCAAACCTTTATGATTTTTAACTTAAACTTAAAATTATTTTTTTTTTAATAATTTTTTAAAATTTTTCATTTTATAAAAATTTCAATTTTTTTTTTAACATTTTGAAAATTAGTTTTTGGTTAAATTAATTAAAATTAAATTTTTAAAAAATTAACCAATTTTAAAAAATTAAATTAAATTAAATTAAAATTAAATTAGTAAAATTAAAAATAAGGCTCAAAAAAATTTCTTTTGATTTAAAATTAATTATGAACAATTTTTTTCAAAAAAAATATCATTTTTTTTTTACTTAAAAAAAACTTTCTTAAAA
Organism: Culicoides brevitarsis; assembly: GCF_036172545.1. Classification (NCBI taxonomy): domain Eukaryota; kingdom Metazoa; phylum Arthropoda; class Insecta; order Diptera; family Ceratopogonidae; genus Culicoides; species Culicoides brevitarsis. Next base: position 33,220,287 of record NC_087085.1, on the reverse strand, counting down.
TAAAAACAATTTTTTGTCTTTTTTATATTTTTTTTAATTTAAGCTTAAGTTTCATAATTTTTTAAGTGAATAATTATTTTTCTCCTTGAAAAATTAAAAATTTCGACAATATTTTACATTAATTAAATTACAAAAATTTTTTAAAAAATTAAATTTTCATTCAGGAATATTTTGAAAAAAAAAATTAACTTAAAAAAGCCTGTAAAAAATGGTAATCTTCTTGAAAATCAGGCTTTAGATCTCACAAACTACTGGGCGTTTGCACTTTAAAAAATCGCCATCTTCTAATTCAATATCCGGTAAAGCGCCATCAATCCGGAAATGCAAACTAAATAATTTGCCGCATTTCCGTATTGAGGGCGCTGTTCAAAAATCGACGCCATTTATCACTTTCATGCTTCTCGTTCTTTTTGATTGATTAGCGACTCAGCGCTGGTTAATTTAAACCTTTTTACCCGAATAAATTAATTATCTCGGTCGCAAAAAATCCACTAAAATGGTAATTATCACTTTAGATGCCCCTTTACGCGAGCAACATGGAGATTTGTCGTTAAAAATACGTTTAATGCCTCAAAATTGTATTTAAATATCGGCTCCAACACGTGCATATCTCCACGTACACGCACTATTTTGCCCATATATGACAATAACATGATTTTCATCTCTTTTCACAGGCTGCCGCTGCCGTACAAGGAAAACAAGACTTTGAAAAGCCCGTTGTCGAGGCACCTACCATCCATCACATTCGTATCACCTTGACGGGACGCAATGTTCGCGTTTTGGAGAAAGTTTGTGCTGACTTGATCAATGGCGCCAAGAAGCAAAAGCTCCGTGTCAAGGTAAAACGACGTTTTGGATAACTTTTCGCATTTTCCTGGGGGGCTTACGATGTCCGACCTTTTAATATTGTTTGCCCTAGTTAACGAAGATGCAACATGAAAATCCACTCCCTTCATTACCCTTGTTAGTTACAGACCATTTGAGGCTTTTCTAACTTTTTTGCGGGGAGACAAAACAAAATTTCTTAAAAAATCCTTAAATTAATCAATTTTTTCATGAAATTTCAGGGACCCGTTCGCATGCCAACCAAAATCTTGCGCATTACTACCCGTAAAACACCTTGCGGTGAAGGTTCCAAGACATGGGATCGTTTCCAAGTAAGTTCAAGCTCAAAAAATTTCCAAACGGCAACTCACACAAACAGAAAATCTCGTGAAAAACTGACTTTTCTCGTAACTGAGTTGCCGATATCAACGTAGACTTGTGTCATAGTGCCTAATTTGATGATTACCCACATCCGTTAGGTCTCCAGATAGTTCGACATTACCTTTTTTCTCATTTTTCGATGCTAATTTACAATTTTTCGTTTTAGATGAGACTCCACAAGCGTATCATCGATTTGCACTCACCATCTGAGATCGTCAAGCAAATCACTTCGATCAACATCGAGCCTGGAGTCGAAGTTGAGGTCACAATTGCTGATCCTTGAACATCATCTCTTCATCATGTCCTCAAAAAATAAAAATATTTTGCAAAAGATGAGACAAAGAAACTTCTGAACAGAGTTCACCATACAAAAAACATCAATAAAGAACCAAGAAACGAAAAAAATTTAAGTCTAAATTTTATTCTCTCAAAAAAAATTTTACAATTTTTCTTACAATTTATTGTAAATCACTAAAATCGTAGTTCTGGCTTATTTTTCAACATGTACAAATCCAATTTCTCCCAGAACGTCATCAAAATTGACTTGTCCAAGTGTCGTTTGGTGCGTGACATGTTCAGAACCGTGACAGCCCATCTTGCGACATTCGCATCGAGCTTCATTTCGTCGAATTTGATGTGAAAAGCGCAAATTTTCGAGAAAATTTCCACGGGATTTCCATCCCAAGGCCATCCCTTGAACTGCCACGTTGGGCCCATGACGAAAACGGCAACGACACGCGCCCAATCCGACGCCGAGAGCTTATTTGGGTTGTCTATAATACGATAGGGCACTGTTGTATTGGCATCTTTGCGTCGCTGAATGAGAACTTCGTTGTCGCGCGTGCATCCCTGCGCCTTCTTCTGTTCCGTCGTCACGAAACGCAAATCCTGCAGAATATCGCGTGCATTGTACATCGTTATGAGACTCGATAAGGCTGCGGGAATGATGATGATGGGCGTACGGGATTGCCTCTTGCTTTGTTGCGAGGCATTTACGACGCGTCCCTGATTTGCGGGCAACAATTCTTTGCCGGGACGACCCGGAGGCATTGCAGCTGCGGGAATTGCGGCGGAACGAGCTTGTTGTTTGCCCTCAGTCACGAGTTTCAGCGACATGCCATGGTACGTACCCATAGTGTCGATCTTGAAACCCTCGGTCTCTTCTTTTTGCTTGTTGAATCGTTCCTGATCGTAACGATTGTATTGCGCTGGTTGAATCACGGGACGCATTATTCTCGGGGGTTCGGGCAATTTTATCGGTTGTTGTTGCGGGCGAGCACGACCTTCTTCGCGATTTTTGATCGATTGGAGCAACGACAAAATACTTTTGGCGAAAATCTTGCCTGTGCTTTGGAGAATTGTGGTTCTTGTGCGCCATTGACGCTCCCGACTGATGATATCTTTCGTGGAACCGACGTCAAAATCGATAATTGCTCGTAAATCGGGCCCATCGACATCCGTGTCGTTGCGTTTGATCGTCGTACGTTTGTTAGCTAAGCGTTTCGCTTTGATGGCAGCAATTTTCTCAATTGACATCGTCTCTGAGAGGGACTTGATGTTATCCAAGTTGACCGAAGCTTCTTTTTTATTGATGTCAAGACGTGCCGCAAGCTGTTCCTTGACTTTTTGCACTTGTTGTTCCTCATAACGAGCCTTTTTGCTGATCGATTCGATGCCTTCCGTATCCAAGGGACGCTTAACTTGTGTCGGAATCTCCAGCGGAGCGGATTTATCAATACTCGCACATGTGGTTGTCTCGCCATTGAGATATGCCAACAGCTCTTTACGATCGGGACGATTTACAGCGGGAATATCTTCAGCAGCTGCCTACAAATTTACCAAAAAATCATGAAAACCGACAAAAAATTGGTTTAAAATCATTTCACTTACCTGTCTAACGTACACCGAATGCTGCAATCCGACATTTTTGAGGATGTACAACAAACATTCGAGTGTGTAGTATTCCTTGGCAGCTCCCTTTTTGCCGGAGCCGTATTTGAGATAGTTTGTTTTGACATTTTTGGGCCAGGAGAACTCGCCGAAGATAATTTGGCCTTCGCGTTCGATAATTTCCTTCTTTTGGATGTTGTATTGACGCAACAAACTTAGCGGATCAGCCATGGTGACGACGAGTGTTTATGTAAAACTGCGAAAAAGTGTCCGAAATAACGCGAATTGGAGCTTCAAGTGATATTTTATCGCTGCACGGAGTCTCTTAGATTACTTTTATCATACTTTTGGGGCACAAAGTATCGTCTGGACTTGCAAAAAAGGTATTTTTTCAAGAGTTACCGAATTTTCGAAGCTCTTTTTTGAATTAACTAAATGGCGAGTTGCTATCGTCGACCCAGCATGCAAAAAATAATTTGTTCTCGACCCGATGCACAGGCTTTGGGCTTGAATTTCAAAAAAAAAAATCCGTTAAATTTAAATTTTTATTTTTTTTACAATTTTTTTTAACTAATTTTACTTCCAATCTAGATTCGCAACGAGAGCAACATGATCCGACGGGCACACAATACTCGGAATTGCGACATGCGGATGAAGTTCTTCAGCACTTGGCGTCGGAATCACTTCATTTACTTCCAATTTGTCGCTTTCGTAGAAGATGTAGTCAAGAGTTGCCGTAAAATGTGGCGTAAAATTCGTAAATGCGAGTTCAGGCGAATAAGCTGACTTCATGTCGAACGGTTGTCGCAGCTCCAAGCCTTTTACAGCTTGCTCTTCGTTGCTATTCCAGTCGATAAAATCTTGCGGCACGAATTTCTCCGTCATAAGTTTGTAGATTCCGCATTCAGGAACGCTGTTGAAGTCCCCACAAAACACGAGAGCGATTTGATCATTTGGGAATCTCGTTTTTAGCTCTTTCCGATAGTTTTCTATGAACAACATCGATAATCCGATTTGTAGGAGACGAATGTGATCCGCATCTGGATGGAAGTAAAGATGAGTATTCGCAACTAAAAGCAGCTTGTTGGAGTCTTTGACACGAAGTAAGGTGACTTGAAGAGCAGTCGATCGTTCAACAAGACGAGTCCAAAGAGCTTTATTCGTTTTAACGTTGTCCCAAATGTGAGCAAATTCAGGAAGTTTTTCAACTTTTTCACCGATGTTCATGCCATGCTTCTCCACGAGTCTGAAAAAGACGAAAAAAATTATTAATGAATGGGACCTTTTTCCATTTTCAATGAGATTTCAGAGATTTGTTGACAAAAATTGAAGATTTCCGACCAAAATGCAAGCCGAAGTTGAAGAAATACAAGAAATTGACCCTTTGAGGGTTCTAAATTTTGTAGCTGAAGACAAAAATGTTTCAAATCAAACAGAAAAATTCGATGAAAATATTTTGCTGCAACAATTTTCATCATTTCACACGAGAATTCGACGAGATTTGGGCTGTAACGTTGAAATTTCTGAAGAAAACATCAAAACACAAGACGAAAATTTAAATTTAAAACCTGAAAAACGAAAAATCTCCACGAGAAAAGCAAAACTGAAGTCAATTGAGGATCAACTTTCATGTCGAAGCTGCCAAAAACCCTTCGTCTCGAAAGAAAAACGCCAAAATCACGAGAAAAATGTTCATCCAAAAACCAACGTCTTGTGCGACATTTGCGGAAAAGTCACAAACAACCGAAAACACACGACCCACATGAAAGTCCACACAAATCTCCGAAATTTCGAGTGTCAGATCTGCTCGAAGCGGTTCAAGGGTTCCTATGATCTCAAACGACACGTTACTGACATCCACGAGCAAACGAGCGACTTTATTTGTGACATCTGTGATAAAAGGCTTCGTTCCAAGAAGAGTATGCGGAAACACATGATCCAGTTTCACATTTCGAATCTCGCTTTAAAGTGTCCCGAGTGCGAAAGGCCTTTCGGAGACAAATCCAGACTTACGCGACACCTGAAAGTGCATAAACGAGCAAGAGGAGAATTTATTGAGGAAGTTAAAACGGAAGAATGTCACATTTGTCACAAATTATTCGCGAATTCGACGCATCTCAAACAGCATATGGGCAAACATTCGAGCGAGAGACCTTTTAAATGCTCAATTTGCCCGGCAGCGTTCAATTTTCACAGCTCCATGCGGAATCACGAGCGAAAAGTGCACGAAGGCAAGGGTCGTGTGAAGCGAAAAAAAGATGAAATACAATAAAAAACACTTACTCGAATCGATTTTTGTTCCAAAACGTCGCCAAACCTTCTCGCGTAACGCCTTTCGCTTGAAAAGTCCCATCCATGCCACGATTAGCGAACACCGGCTTCAAATCCAGATCGAAAATTTTGTCATCCGTCTCTTGGGTGCACATTAAATCAGCATTGTATCCAATGAGCTCCTTCATAAAAAGTTGTTTCCTGTAATCGATGTTCAGCGCGTATTCAGGACAGTACGGGAAAAGCTCCTTTTTAGCAGTTTCTGAATCCGCGTACAGATCAGCGAGTAAATTATATGAAACAACACGGAATTTTGTGCCCGAACATCGATCCTGCGTGAAAAGATGCCTCGTATCAAAGGGACATGAACCTGGATCGGCTTGAACTTCACATTTTGAGATCGCTTCTGCAGCGGGACCTTCTCTTTCGGCATTTTTCGGGACAACAACTACTTTTAGTTTGTACCCAATATCCGCTGAAGTTGCCAAATAAGTGAATCCGGTGCCAATTTGTTGCCATTCAATTTTTTCTTCGTCGTCTTTTGGAAGTCCTTTGTACCAAATGATCTCAGATTTGTCCGTGTCAGCATATTCGAGCAAAAGTCGCGACGGATAAACGAAATAATTCGCCAAAATCGACGTCGGCATTTTAACTTCAGTCACCCAAGGGCAATTAAAGACGACGTTGTAGTTGTTTTCAAGTATCTTAAGTGAATACAAACTCTCCGAATTGATATCCTCAAAAGACAGTAATTCACTAAAGGCAACATCTTTCAGGGCTTCTTGATTCCTTAAAAGAGTGACTTCTACATCAATGGGAGGAGGAAGTTCCTTCAGCTCCTCCGGTTTTGCCTTCTTTTTGTTTTTCTGCTTGTTCAGCTTCTTGTTGAGCTCTTTTTCGACATTTACTTTGATCCGATCGAGCGCAACGACGACCTTTTCGTTGATGTCTCGCGAAAAGTTGAATACGCGGTCGATTTTGTGAACGTCGTTCGTGTAGCGAAACGTGATGTTGCAACGATTATCGGGTGCTTTCTTGAAATAAGCCTTCTCCATGTCGAAAAGGAGTTTGTGAGCGGCTTTACTAAATCTTCTCGAGATGAAATTCAGTCGTGTCAACATGAGTTCCGACTATTTTTCTTTAAAAACCTTCTGAAAATGGAATAACATGTGATGGGATTGTTCATAAATGTCTTTATTTTTACTTAAATTAGGTACTTTTAGAAGAAATCCGCAGCTTTTTGTCGTTTATTCGGTAACGCCAGCAAGTTATCTGTTAAGCTACTTGTGTCTTTAGGCACAGGAGACTCCGTTTTAGCACTACTTGTGTTTGCAGTTTTCATCATAGGTGTCTTTTTCCTGATCAGCGGTGATGGAGTGACTTTTTTGAACAACGACGTTGGGCGAGATGGCGTTTTTGTGGGTGTTCTACTCGGACTCGGTGTCGAACAAAAGCCTAATTTCGCGGAAGCGAGTCTTCTTGCAGCAGGTGACATACTTGCCAGTCGCTCAAAGGAACTTCTCACATGCGGAGATGCCGAAATATTTCGTTTTGCTGTCTCCATTGCCTTTTCCTTCTTCTGTCGCGCCTTTTCCGTGACGTCTCCCGCTAATTGTAATCCGATCGCTTCCCGTTTCGACACTTCATTGATGCGAAATGAGGGTCCCGAGAGTGTTGGATGTAACGGCGTGTCGCCCCCATCAAGACGGAATGGAGTTCCTTCGATTTCGCCCCATGTCATTAACGGGCTTTGATCGACGCCGGGCATCGGCGAGGGATCTTTGACGAAACTGTAGCCACGAACTTGCGGCGTTTGTCCCATTTCGATCGAATTGCCGTCTAAACCGACTTTGTCGCCCATCGTTTTGGCACTTGCTTTGGCGGCATCGTGAATCGCTTGTTTATTTTGCGTTTCGTCAAAGGGATTTGCCTGTAAACGCGTGTTTGAACGACAAATTTCCTGTTTGTTCTTCGCCATCTCAATTTGTTCCGCTTTTGTGAGTTGCCAGCCTTCGGGTGTGTACATTACGGCATTTTGATTTTTGTAGGTCCAATAATCGACGGTTTTGGGAGCAGGTAAGGCGAATTGATCGGAAATGTTGGGCAACGTTAATGCCTTTTGTTGCAATTCTTCGGCTTGTTTTTCCGCATCGAACAGTACGGCGTACTTTTCTCGAAGTTTTTTGTCTGCAGCTTCGATTATCTCCTGAAAACTTTGATTATCTTCACTTGTGTACGTGTCCAAAAAGGAATCCAGCGTATGACTCGAACAAACACTCTTCGTGGATGAATTTGAACTCGTACTTTTGTTCGAACGAACTGACGTCGGAATATTTTTGGGAGTTTCCTCGCCCGTATTCACCAATGGAGTCTCGAATGTTGCAGGACTGTTCACTAAAAATACAAAAAAATTAATGAAAATTCAAAAATTAAGCTTGAAAAAAACTTACATCTCGATAACGCAGGACTCTTTGTCTGATATTTGTTGTAAATTTGACGTAATTTCACCAAATCATTGCTCGCCAAGGCATCTAAATACTCATTTTGAGCTTTTAGCTTACTCAAATCCGGAAAATAGTCTCGTTGAATGATCTTTCCCATCTTCTCGATGTACTCCTCTTCCGAAATTATCTTGTATTTGGGCTTTTTTGCTGTATTTTTGATCACAGGCAATGAAGGTCTTTTAAATTCAGGTACGACCTTCTTCTTATTTAGCTCTTTCATCGCCAGTAACGCCTTTTCACCCGGTTTCGACGACATCTTTGACGGGATTCTGTTGAAAAGTTTCAAGAAAATTACTTGAAATTATCTTAAATTATTAAAAATTAACAATTTTCATTAAAAAAATATTTTTTGCGTTTTTTGTTTTGATACGTTTGTTCCTTTTTCAGTCAAATTTCACGTGAAATCGCGTGAAAAATGAACTTTGACAGATTTGACATCGCCGAAAAACGTAAACAGCAAGTCATTTTGAAGGAAGAAGCTTCGATTTTAGCTGATTTTTCCGATTTAATTCCAATCTTTTCACATATTTGAGCACAATGGCAGACAAAAATAACAAAGACGAGAAGAGAGTCGACTTGGGAGTCTTGGAGGAAGGTGATGAATTCGAGGAATTTCCAGCTGAAGGTTAGCTTACAATGAAATTTCCTTCAAATTGAACATTTTTAACGCAATTTTTCTTTAGATTACCTCTACACGAAGGAAAATGAGGAAGAATTGACCGTGTGGGAGGACAATTGGGACGACGATGATGTCGAAGATGACTTCAACACGCAGCTCCAAGCACAAATTCAAGCCCAATCAAAGTAATTCGCGTATTTTAAGTTCTTTTTCACCTTTTTTTCAATGCGATATGAATAAATTTAGCTCGTAATTCAACTTCTCATGAATTGTGATTTGATTTTTTTAGTTCTTAGTCGTCATGATCGACAAATTTTTCGTATAAAAAGAAATGTTTTTACAAAATTTCCATCAATTGAAATTCAAAAGTTAAAATTTTCACTTCAAAATGACGAAATTTGTTCAAAAAGTTAAAAATTTCTTTGAATCTGAATCGATAAAATTTCTACCGCTACAAAAATTGCAGCTTATTGCTATCGGAGTTTGGCCTCTGGAAGTCGAATCAACAAATTTTTACATTTTTTACGGCATTTTTAATTCGATTTTTAATTTTGTCACCACAATTCCGGAATTTGTGTTCTGCTATTTGCATTTGGGAGAGTTGGAAGAAATGTTGGCGAGTCTTGGGCCAGCAATTACTCGCATGGGCATCTCATTTAAGATGCTCGTGATGGTTTGGAAGAGAAAAGAATTCTCTCAGGTACTACAAACGTTGAGGAATCATTATGAAAATTACTTGACTCTATCGGAAATTTGTTTCTCGCGACGTTTGGCGAAACGATCTTTTAGAATTTGCTTCATTTTATCGCTTTTCTCAAACTCAACCGGAATTTTTTTCACAATTTTACCCATTTTTCGATATTTGAATCAATTTTTCGAAGGAAATTCCCCGGAAATTGAGTTACTTTTCAAATCTGAATGGCCTTGGCAGTGGAAAAAGAGAGGATTTTACGAAATAACTCTTTTGCTTCAAACGTACGGGAATATTTTGACTGGTTTTGGAATTGCAGGCATCGATTGTTTGATGATGGGACTCTTTTTTCACACTGCAAGTGAATTTCAGAGCATTTCTTTCAAAATAGGTGAGTTGCGGGACGAGATAGAGAATAAAACTCCAGATTTGGAGGCACTAAGTAAGGCAGAAAATGAAAAAATTGAACAAAAAATCATTAAAATTGTCGAAAAATATTGCGCTTGTATCGATTTATGCGCCCAATTGAGACATTTTGCGATTGAAATCGTAATGGAGCATTTACTGACGTCGTCGATCGTTGTTTGCATGGCGAGCGTCAATTTATTAATCGCAGATTGGTCTCAAAAGCCCGTTTACATGACTTATATTTTGACGGTTTTGGCTCAAGCGTTCGTTTATTGCTACGGAGGAGAGTTAATGTCAGCGTCGGTAAGAAAAAAAAAAATTTTTGAAATTTTTTTTGAATAATTTTAAGTAAAATTCTTCTCCAGAGTGGTCAATTAGCAACAGATTTCTACATGATCTCATGGCACAAATTAGATGGCGCACGACGAGATGTCTTGCGACTCAGCATTCAACGTGCTCAAATATCAATGGATGTAAATGTGCCATTTTTCAAAGCTTCATTATCCACTTTTGGCAATGTAAAAATTTTATTTTTCATAAAAACGCATAATTTTTAATTTTTTTTTCCAGATTTTACGAACTGCTGGCTCGTACATCACTCTCATCAAAACATTTTTAAAGCAATAATTAACCATAAATATCTAAAATCTATATTTTCGTTAAAATTTTCAAATAACTGTTCGAACGTTCATAACAAATCCTCTAAAATCTACTCCAATTTCCGGAATTTGGGCGCCTTTTCGATATATTTAATGTCGCACAATGCACTACTGCCTTCTGTGGGATCCATCATCTTACTCCAATCCGTGTGACCAACCACAAATCCAAGTTGTTTCATCTTTTGCTGTTCATTTTTGGCAACTATATCTGCCCATCTTACCTAAAAAATACGAAATTTGATGAAAAAATTCTTAAAATTAAAAAAAATAAAATTTCATACTCTTTTTTTGCCGTTACTTGATGACTTTGGAGGTTCCCAGCCATCCATCTGCAAATAATCTTCTATTGTCGGGTGTCGAAGGGGTTTGCTGACGCCATCGAGTCGTGCTGCAAAGTAAAAAATATCAAAAATTATTGATTTTTTCGAAATTTCATGGAAAAATATGAAGTAATCGATAGTAATAGCTTGAAAATACTAACCTAGTTTATTTTCTGTCGCATCATCCTCCCATTTACTTTTAAAAAATCCAGTCTAGAAGTGGAATTTGAGCAATGCGTGATTTTCGTTTATGAAAAATATTTTTTTTGTACACGATTTGATTGGAAATCACGTAATTCGTTAGAAATTCTAACTTTGGGAAGCGAATTTCGTGCACTATTTTGTATTTATATTTACATTCTACACTATTATTTTAAAAAATTAACAAGCAAAATCTCGAAGAGAGAATTTTACAGCAAAAAATACGAGAAAAAACAACAAAAAATATCAAATTCCTTCTTATCTCACCTCTTCGACTTCATCGCTCAAGTCTTCTGTTTCCTGTTCAGCAGCTAAATCGACCTAAAATTGGATTTTTAGACAATTTTTGATAAAATTTAATTTTTTCTTGTAAAATTTACTTCAATAGAATCCATTGGAGTATCGATCGGGTCTTCATTCGAGTCTTTTTTTGCTTCAGCATTTCCATTTCCTGTCTCTTCATTATTTTTTGTTGGTTCCTGTTCACTTTGATTCGCAGCTTGGGCTTCTTCGATGGCTTCATTCATGCTAAATTGAATCAAATTCGTGGCATCCAGCAAAATATGCTTCGGCGGCAGTGATTTCCAATTGACAATCATATTTTTGATATCAGCTGGCGAGCGATTATGCACATTATGGTCCAGACAAACGTCGAACGCGTACAGCAATTCAATGGTATATGCCTGAAAAATGGGTCAAAATTAATAAAAATCGCTTAAAAAGTGCTAATTACACTTACGACATATCCGTGCTTCGTTGCCAAATCATGCAATTCAAAGTAGTGATGCAATTTGTCGTTCCACGCATCCACGAGAACAAAGTCAAAGAGTCCATCGGTGAGAGTTTTCTTCAAACTCCTTACCAAATATTGCATATAATCGTCTTCTTTGTCTGCCACGTACTCATAACGACTTTCAATTTTCATCGTTTTCTTTCCCGTGATCGGATCGACTTCCTCCTTTTCTTCTTCAACCGTGTAATAATCGTCGATACTCAAAATTCGCGGTGAATTTCCTCCAATTACCGCTTCTTGGTCTTTTATCAACTTAGCTAACACAGATTTTCCGCTTCCTGGAGGCCCGCGAAAGATTATGACAATTTTCGGGGGCCTTGTGAGTCTTCCAGGTTCGAGCAGGATCTCATCGAGCGAGATTGTGTTCTTGTGCATGCGTAATGTCGTCGTTTTTGGATATGGTCCGTACTTTGGCACGACAAGAAATTCCGATTCGGGTATCGGAGACGGTTCAACGGGCTTTTTATCACATAACAAGGGAACGTTTTCCTCATTTTCCGAGTCTTTTGTGCCATTTGACGAGCTTTCAGGAGGTTTTTCCGCTTCAGAAGTCGATTCTTGAGGATTGTTTTTGTTGCCAGGCCACTTTTTCGACTCAATTATTTGCCCTTTTCGGTTCTTACGTTTGCCACGCTTCGTGCGACGAATCAACGGGGGTCGTTCACTGATTAAAATCCACTTTCCTGGATACGTTGGATTACTTTCGCCGTAATCTAAGGACTCTTCAGGCATAAAACTTCGACGATTTTGATTTCTATTGTTGTTATTTCTTCCATTGTTCATATTTCGTGGTTGATTTCTGTTCTGAGGGTAGTCCGAAAAGTTTTCACGACCAAAATTTCGATTTCCTTGATGTCCGTAATCGACAAAATTCGCTTCAAACTCGTCGCGGAAGTTGTTGCGACGTGCAAACATGTTGTTATCGTTCATGGGAGTTTCAGCAGGCGGCGGCGGAGGAGCTTGGTTAAATTGTTGATGCTGCGAATTTGGTTGTGAAAGTCCCAAAAGTCGTTCTTGAACGTTATTTAACGACGGATTATCATTCGGAGCTCTTGTCGAAGGAGGAGGCATGTTGAAAAATTGATTTTGTTGCCAAGATTGTTGTTGATTCCAACTCGGATCGAATTCCTGCCATGATTGATTCATCGATGGCGGAGGTTGCATTTGCTGGAATGATTCGACAGGAGGCATGACTTTAATTCCCGCTGCTGCGACATGAACTAACGGCTCATTTTCCTGCATTTCCGGTTCTTGTGGCACTTCTTCTGCTTGATTTGAGTTATTGTTCAACCTCATGGAGACTTCAACCAACGCTTTTATAATTTCTTTATCACCCCGTCCTGTTAATTGTTTCAGTGCTTCGATAATTGGCTTCAAGGCGTTCAACTGAATCGCGTTTAAATTCTCATTTGTGAGATTTACAAGAGTTAACAACGCCGAAACTTGCGAATTTTCAAGCAAAGTATCCAATTGTTGCTGTAAATCATTCGAAACGGGAGCATTTTGGATATTTTCTCTCAAATCCAACAAGGGTTTTGCTGATTTTTTGTTCGATGACGATGGCACCGCTTCCGTATCGACAGGTTCTTGCTTAATTTCGTCCTCGCCATCGAATCCAAAGCCTGGAATAGATCCCGCATTATTAGCGACAACGGGAAAAATCGCTTCCGGTTTAATTTCTGCACTATTTATGGGCTGTGGTTGCCACGTTTTCGGAGATTCCCTTTGATACGTGTCTTCTGGCTCGGTTTTCACTTGTACCGCAGGCGGTTTTTTCTTCCGGCGCATTTGTTCGCGTCGTTCGAGGAGCTTTGCGCGTGTTTCGAGGAACTTTCTTTCGTATTCGGCATACGTTTTCTTATCGGGATGGTTTATATTCTGCTTTCGCCAACTCTCAAACTCCTTTTCCCACTTTGTGAATTGATCGTCGAAGAATTTTTCCTCTTCGGAAGGCTCGTCAGTGGTTTTATTTGAAGGCGGTTGTTGGTTATTGCTCGGTTTTGGGGGAGTTTGTTGCTGCTGCGGTTGACTTACGTGATAAATTCGTCGATTTGGGGGAATATTCGTTTGTCCATTCGGGGTTTGGTCTAAAAAAATATCAAAAATTGTAATTTTAAAAACAAAAAATTAAAAAAATTCACCTCTTCGATTGTTATTTTGATTATTTTGTTGTCCCATTGTACGAGTCGCGCCGTACTGAATCCTCTGATTTGTCTTAATTTGTGGCTTGTGTCCCCATTTGCTCGAAACTTGGCTCTGATACGGTTGCTGTGATTGATGTTGTTGATGTAAGGGCATTTCCGGTTGATCCTGTCTTGGTTGCGAGGGTTGCTGATATGTAACGGGAGCAGCTTTGGCAGCGACATATCCCGTCGAAGTGTTCGAAGTGCTTGGTGATGGCTCAGAAGGCGGCGGCGGCGCAGGTTCTGTCGGCAAAGGAGGCGGCGGAGGCTGATAATTCGGATATGGAGCTGTTGGAGTACCCGGAAAGGCGCCTTGAGCAGCCATCGTTGCGGCATATTGTTCGCCGTATTGAGCGTACCAAGCGCTGTACTGCTGATAATAGATCTCCCATTGTTTATATTGTTCTGGAGTCATCTGTTGTTGTTGTTGCTGGATGTAAAGAGTCGGATCTTGCGATGGTCCCCATGCTTGGGGATTCATAGCATTCATCGGAGGCATTCCATTATTCCACATTTTCGCGAAAATTCTCGTAAAATCTTATTTTTTGAATATTAAATAATCCACAGAGCAATTTTCCGTCATTTTTTTGTTCAATTGTCAGTGTCAACTTGGATGAGTGTGAAAATTTCACCGGATTTTAATTTCTCATACACTTTTTTCAATATCCACAAGTTGATGTTTCAACTTTTTCACTCGGTTTTCATCTGAAATTTTCACAACAATCCGAATTTTCACATATTTCATAACAAAAAATCCTTTAAACCTCAAAAATATTCGAAAAATGTCCCAAAAAGGCTAAAAATCATCAAAAAACATTAAAAACAAGTGAAGAATCCATCCAACAAAGTATCCGTCAGTATTCAAATTAGCCGAAAATTTTTCCGAAAATACCTTTTAAAGACATAAACTTGTAAATTCTTGTCAAAAATACAAGTTTTAACACATTTGAGAAGGAATTAAACATTAAAGGACCCAATTTTATGTCGAAAATATGTTCAAAAAATGAGTTTTGACGAGCTTGGCTATTTAAACATGACTGAATCTCCGGTAATTTTTTTTCATCCTCCATAAAACTCTTGTAAATGTTGTTTTTGTTTATTTTTTTGTAGACAATTGAGGATTACATCTTATTTTTGGGAACGATGACGGCATTTTTGGCTTTTATACTTTGGTGTTGCTTCCCATTGAACCAAAAAGAGGCAAAAAGTCAACAATTTTCGAATTACAACAACAACAATGGCAAAAAATCCATTTCGCCGATGCCGACAATTTCCTACCAAGGACCAAAGACTTATTACAGCATCAAAAATGACTCGTATTCGCACTATACAAGTTGAATTTAGTTAATTTTTACGACAAAATAGAAGAATTTAGTTGAAATAAAGAAGTCTGAATGTGATAAAAATGAGATTTTTTTCAATTATGAGCGCATGATTTTATTTTTCTCATATTTTCTTATTCTGGAAAACGCGAATCATTTACAAATATGGTTCAGGGAACTCGAAGGTGACGTCACGTCCTGTCAATTTCTTGTAGACTGAGGTGAAGGTGTCGACCTGAAAGGAAAAATATTAGAAATTAGATAAAATTCGTGTGAATTTTTAAAATTTTTGTCTTCAAAAGTATTGAAATCGTCGGCACAAGTGACTCAAGCCGACGATTGAAAAGTCAGATGAAAATTTTAATGTACGCCCTTTTTGACACAGGCCAATTAAGAGGAAATCATTGACCGGTAACACAAGTGCGATACAGAAATTTCGTCAAATATTTACCTTGTGTTCAATCGTGGTTTGTTGATTTTTGTCCAAGTGTACTTTAATCAATTGCGAACCATCGAGCTTCACGCGGATACGTTTTCCGACAATTTCTGCGGGGAATACCAAGTCCTCCAAGATGGCATCGTAGACTGCCGTCAAGGTGCGTGAGCGTGGGCGCTTTTGTTTGTTGGGATCGGGACGTCCGCGACGTGGTTTCGGCAAAATTTTGCGTTCGCCAACGAAAACGACGTGCTTGCCGGAGAATTTCTTTTCCAATTCGCGCACCAAGCGTGTCTGGATCTTCTGGAAAGCCTTTTGTTTTGGTACGGGCACGTAGATGACGATTGCCTTCTTGCTGCCAAATTCGACTTCGCGGGCACGCGTAATGTGCAAGTCGCGCAATTGGGGCTTCAAGTCGGAGTTCATTTCGAGTTCCAACAAGGCTTGACCGATGGATTGCTCAAAGGCATCGGGATCGGCGCCGCCGGATTTCACTACTTTCGTAATCAAAACCTAAAAGAAAAAACAAAAAAACATCCGTTAATCCGATGAATTGCGTGAATTTACATGAAAATCCTTCAAAATTGTGTCCACTTGTCATTCACATGCAGCTAACCACAATTTTAACGCATCTTATTTTGTCGCATTTTTTCGTGCAAATCACTTGTTTGGTGAAAAATCTTCATGAAATATCGATGGAAATACATTTTACTCGACAATTGGACACATTTTTGACGGGTTTTCAGCTACTTTTCATGGCTAAAATTGCAAAAAACACTTGCCATAGTTCTGCTCGTATGGCTGAATCAAAAAGAAAAGGACTGACAATCGACCACGTTTCATACAAGACGTCATTTTGAACGTCAAAAGTGCTTCTGAGACGAATGAAAGTGATAAATTTTGAATTAACTTGATAAAAATTTGAATTTTTTTCAATTATTCGTTATTTTTTCTTTAAATTATCAATGAAAATTTAATTTTCAGCTATTTTTAAAGATATTTTGCTCAATTTTTCATCTTTTTTATGTGAATTTTTATTTTTCGAAACAAAATTATCACAATTTTATACCGAAAAAATCATTAAAAATTAATATTTAATGACTTTAGATAAAAAATTTATTATTTTTGATCATCAAAAGTAAATTTTTTGAAGAATTTTCACAAAATTTTGCTTAATTTTGTCTTAAAAAATTTTAGATTATCAAAAAATTAATTTTTTTTCAGAAAATTTAAATGAAATTTCATTATTTGATCAAATCATATGCAAAATTCAATAAAAAAATTTAAAATATTTTTAGATAAATCATGAAAATTCAACAAAAAATAACAAAATTTCTCAAAATTATCATTAAAAAAATCTCTTATCTTGAATCCCGTTTCCCGTACTATCAAAAGTCCCGTTTTTCAAATGACATTCAAAATCCCCGTTACAATCCTCCGCACACACACACACACAAAGAACCATCGACGAGAAAAAAAGTTGAAATCAAAAAGCAGCACAAAAAATCACAAATCTCTGGGTGTTAAATCGTGAATCGCTGATCCGCGTGTGCGTAATTTCACATCTGAACCACTGGACAACGCATTCGAGTGAAATGCGGCTCTGAAGCGCGGATATTTTATAGAAAAAAGTCGCTTTTTCCAAACAAAAAGTGTTAGGAAGGCACACAGCAAAAGAAAAATTGCACACACGACGGGCCATATAGTACACACAGAAACACATACACACACACACACGAACGCCAGCCATGGTCTCCGCAGCGAACCAAATTATTACGACGACGATTTGCCTGGCAATTTGTCTGTTTTACGCGAATTTGCTGGTTGCTGCCGGCGAACGAGGTAAGAATTGACGCGAAACACGCTGAAAAACGCAGATCTGTGCGTCGCGACGCTGCGAAAAAGCCCAAAGTTTGTTTTGGGTGCGGATTTGACATCCGCTGCTTGCTACAGAGCTACGAGCGAGTCGCGTAGAGAATTTTACGCTACGAGCAGCAAAACAAATCGATATTCAGCGGTAATTTTTGGAGGTGATTTGTAATTTTTTCTTGTTTTTCGTTGCAGTTCCGGAGGAAATTCTCATCACGGAAGATGTCGGGCAGAATATTTCGCTCGCCTGCAACGTTACGGGACACGCATCTTGGCAGAAAAATGGATTGAACATCACAAAGGACGACAAAAGGTGAGTCAAAAAACAATTGATCGGAAATTCCAATGACTAATTTTTTTTGAAAAAATATTTTTTAGGTACACTTTAGCATCTGCCTCACACGCCGTCGACGAAAACGGCTCGAACCAAAGATTGCAAAGCCATATTTTGAACATTAACAAGATTGATTTGGATGACACGGGCAACTTTTCCTGCTACGATCACACGACAAATTCCACAGTAACCGTTTACAACTTTCAAGCGATCATCCCGCCGACGATTGTGAAACACAGTCCTGCCCGAATCAAGAAGAATATAACCCAACGAGCGACATTATTTTGCACTTTTAAGGTCCATCCGGGAGAATATTTCGATAAATTACTTTCGTGGGACCTGGAAGAAACATACAGAACTGTTGATGATGACTCGGATTACAAAAAACTCACGGCTTACATCAAAAATCGCACGGAAATCCACCGAATTGACGAGAAACTCGTGAATATCACGTTGAAAATTGATGATATCACGAAGAAGCACAATGGAACGTACATCTGTTCAATTGGGAAACCAGCTCATATCGACAAAGATGTCGAATACGAGTCTTTTAGCTCGACAATTTTGGTCATGGATAAGCCCGTGTTGATGATCGATTACGTAAAAGCCGTTGGCGAGGACAAAATTTTCCTCAATTGGACCATTAATGATGGAAATGACCCCATTAAGCGCTATACCTTGAGTTATTTGAAGGAAGGCGCTGAAAGTTTTCGTTATTATCATGAACAACTAAAGGGCGGAAATACATCGCATGTCTTTGATCGCTTCGAAAAAGGATCGAATTACAAGTTGAAGTTATGTGCTCATAACTCGTTGGGCGAAAATTGTTACGAAACGAATGCCAAGACTTTGGATACAGATCCAACGTTCGTTCCCGAAATCGAAGTGAAAGGCAGCACTCATTCTACGATGACAATTGGATGGGCACCTCCCTCCTTCGACTTGCTCGAATACATTCAGTATTACGAAGTAAAGGCGTATCATCCGGGAAATCAGTCTGTCGTTGAAGAAGCAATTCATCCGCAAAACACACGAAATCTCCCTTACATGTTCGATAATCTCGCCACAGCTTCCGAATACAGTTTTAGGGTGCGTGCCTGCAGTGAACTGACACATCAATGCGGCAATTGGTCGGCAGAAGTGAATGGAACAACAATGGATGGCATCTCCAGTCCCCCACTCGGGCTCAAAATCAATTGTCAACACTTGAACATTAGTCGTCGCAATCGTGTCGAAGTCGAATGGGAGCCGCCAACCAACCCAAATGGCGTAATTGTGAATTATCACGTTGTCTTGAACGGCGTCAGCACATATCGCGTCGAACGTGGCATGAAAAACGAGACTTGGGGACCCAAACAACGCACAACAAAAGCCAACGAACGAAAAATTACCTTCGATCAGGTAATGCCAAACACAAATTATACCGTTTCTGTTGCCGGAATGACGCGTCACCGAAGAATTGGAGAAGCTTCACAGATTTCTTGTGAAATGCCGCCAACTGTACCGGAAAATGCGGGAAGATATTTGTGGGGAAAAGTACGCGAAGACAATGGAAATTGGATTTTTAAGTTGTTCCTGCCGAGAGTTTCGGAGCGAAATGGTCCAATTTGCTGTTACAGAATTTATTTGGTGCGTATTGGGGATCCGAGTGAACATTTAGCGATGCCCGATGATCTGGATGTCTTAAGTTATCAAGAAGTTCATGCCGCGAACAATACAAAAGGAGGTGCTTATATTGCTGAAATACTCACGACAGACGATTTTCAATCGGAAATCTTCTTGGGAGACGGAAAACAAATGGAATCCACGAAAAATGATGAAAAATTGTCGGAAGGATGTCGCGCGTGTTACCAAAATCTGCAGAGAAAGATCCCAAAAAGGGTTAAACCGACAACGACTGCCGCTCCAACAACGGAATCTTTGTTAGATGATGATTTACCGGAAATTCCTGCTTCGATTCCTCCTCAGGCAAGACGTCGTCGAAGGCGTCAAGCATCTCCTGAGCCTGATAACCAAGCAGTTGTTGCCCAATCGAATCCTTCCGTGATGACAATTAACCCAGTGTACGATGGCGAACTCAATCTTCATAGCAACTATACCGGATTCGTGGAAATTATTGTCGAAAACGCCCAAACTCAAAGCAGTTTCAGCGCATATTCAGAATTTTTCGAGACAATGAAGGCAGGCGCCCCGGAATTTCCTGATTCGGATGCTGATGATCTCGCTGCCATCTTAAATATCAGTGTCACGATCTTGTGTGGATTGATCCTTATCGTGCTCGTTCTCCTCACAACGCTTTGTTGCTTGCATCGTTATTACAGCAAAACCGCCGCGCAAGGCGACGAGGTCTATACTTTGAGTGATTCGCTTCGTGCTTTGTGCTACGGACGTTCAAATGGAAACCAACATCGACATCTCATCACTTCGGCGCCCATTAAACCGCCAGATATGCCGCCAATTCCGAAAGCTGAACTCACCGAAGCTTACATCTCACGGCATAAGGACTCGGATTACGGCTTCCAACATGAGTTTGAAATGTTGCCAGATCGCTTCAATGATCGCACAACAAAGAACACTGACGCGAAAGAGAATTTATACAAGAATCGGTATCCGGATATCAAGTCGTACGATCAAACAAGGGTCAAATTATCGATGATCAATTCGACAATTGGGTCAGATTACATCAACGCCAATTTCGTTATCGGCTATAAGGAACGGAAAAAGTTCATTTGTGCTCAAGGGCCCATGGAAACGACTGTCAATGACTTTTGGCGCATGATTTGGGAACAAAATTTGGAAATTATCGTCATGTTAACGAACTTGGAGGAGTATAACAAGACAAAGTGTGCCAAATATTGGCCTGAAAAGCAACTTGACACGTCCCAATTCGGCGATTTTGATGTGCACTTCAATGCTGAGAACCGTTTTTCGGATTATTTGATCAGAGAGTTGAAGGTAAGTTTGATATTTTTGCATGAAAAATTCAAAATTTTAATTTTTTGTAATTTCAGGTCTCAAAACGCAACAGTTCGGATGATGAACAGTCCCGTACGATCACGCAATACCATTATCTCAACTGGAAAGATTTTATGGCGCCCGAACATCCATATGGAATCATCAAATTTATTCGACAAATTAATTCTGTGTATTCCGTTCAACGAGGTCCGATTTTAGTTCATTGCAGCGCAGGTGAGTTTTTGCATTTTTTGACTTTAAAAATATTTTTTTACAAATTTTAACGAATTTTTGTTAATTTCAGGCGTTGGTAGAACAGGAACTCTCGTAGCTTTGGACTCGATGATGCAACAACTGAATGAAGAGGGTCAAGTTTCCGTTTTTAATACAATCTGTGATTTGAGGCATCAACGAAATTTCCTTGTCCAATCACTCGTAAGATATTTATTTAAAGATTTTTTAAAATTTATTGCTAAAAATTTTTTTTTCTTGCAGAAACAATACATTTTCCTATACAGAGCTTTGTTGGACATTTCCATCTTTGGCGATACGGAAATTCATTACAAAGGTCTCAGCACAAGTATTGAAAATCTGAAAAAAGAGGGAAATAACAGTAAAGGCCAGTGCAAATTAGAAATAGAATATGAGGTAAATTTCGTCAAAATTTAAAAGAAAAAATTTTAATTGTTAAAAATTAAAATTAAATTTTTTTAAATTTTAAAAATTTTAAATTTTTAATTTTAAATTTTAAAAAATTTAAATTTAATTTTGTTTTTAATATTTGAATTTTTTTTTAAATTTTTAATTTTTTTATCATTTTTTAACAGAAAATCAAGCAAAATCTTGATGATATTAAGAAAACGTGTGCCATAGCAAATGGTGAGGAGAATACCGCTAAAAATCGTAACCAAGCTGCGATCCCATTCGACAGAAATCGCGTAATTTTACAACCTGTGCCGGGAGTGGGCCATTCAACTTACATAAATGCCTCCTTCATCGAGGGCTACGACAATTCCGAGTCCTTTATCATCACGCAAGATCCGCTCGACACGACAATCGGTGATTTTTGGCGGATGGTGCTCGAGCAAGATGTCAATACGATTGTGATGATTTCAGAAGTACGTATTTTTTTCCAAAAATTTCATGTCAAAAATGTTAAATTTTGTATTTTTTTGTAGATCGGCGATGCCCCTAACAAGTGTCCTCGTTACTGGGCTGACGACGAAACTGTCTTCGATACCATCAAAGTCAAGTATATGCAGAGTGAGAGTGGTCCTTATTACACGCGACGCGAATTTATCGTGTCTCGCGTGAAAAATCCCGAAGATACCATCCAAGTGACGCAATTCCAGTATCAAGGTTGGCCCACAGTCGAAGGCGAAGTGCCCGAAGTTACACGTGGCATCTGCGAAATTGTCAATCAAGCACAAAAGCATCACAATAGTCAAGCGGCACGCAGCGAATATGTCGGTCCGGGACCCATTTTGGTGCATTGCAAGTAAGTTTTGTACTTTTTTCATCCTAAAAAGGCAAATTTTTAAATTTTAATCTTTTTTTTTAGTATGGGTACCGACAAAAGTTCAATATTTGTGGCAATGTGTATTCTAATACAGCAGTTGAGGTTGGAAAAGAAAGTCGATATTTGTTCAACGACACGAAAATTACGATCACAGCGTCATATGATGATTGACAGTTATGTAAGTCTTCATTTTTTCCCTCTTAAATTCGTTCAAATTCAAATTTTTAATTAATTTTCAGGCACAATACGAATTCCTTCATCGCGCAATTGTCAATTATGCTGACCTTCATAAATCATCGTTGGATTCAATCGCATCGGCACTCGCTTCAGACTCGTAAGCTTCAAAACGAACAAAGAAAATTCTCATTCTCTCTATGTCTGTCTCCCATTTCTTGTTCCCGCAGTTAAATTTGCTCAAAAAAATATTTTTATTTTAAATTTTTTTCGTCCCTCAGCAAATTTTAGTTAAATTTTCTTTCATTTAGTAGCATTTTTAGACAATTAGATCCCTGAAAGATACTCATAAAGTGTAAAAATATGATTTTATCAAAAATTTATGTGTCGTTTTAACAAAAATATATATTAATAAAAACACGGAAAAATGTATAAGAAAGTGCTTTCGCTAATCAAATTCATTCCATTTTAAGTGCAAACAGTTCTCTAAATAAATAACTCAAACAGTCAACATACTAAAATCGAAAAACTCAAACTCACCTAAAAATAAAAAAAAATAAATGACAGAAAAAAATCTATAGATGAAAAAAATTATATATTTTTCTGAACAAAAACCCCAAACTCTTTAAAAAAATCATCAAAAAACGAAAAATACGTGAAAATGAAACCAAAAATATAATTTGTAAATTTTTATTATTTTGTAAGAAATTTAATATTAACTTTTAAACATTACTCATATTCGAATTATGAAAAGAATTAAAAAGTACTTTAGTTTTTTTGCATAAAATTTATTAAAAACTGTCTTGTATCATTTAAAAAAATTTCATAAATAGCTGAAAATTATAAAAAAATAAAAAAGCTATTTTTTAATTAATTATTAAATAATAACCCCAATACATATATATTGTTATTATGTTTATAATCAATATTTTTAGAGCTTTCTACTTATCTTATAGGTATCAATCTCTCTTAAATTAAAAAAAAAACGAAAAAATTTAAATTTTCATTAAAACTTAAAAATAATCAAACTTAAAAAATCACTCATTAAATGCTCATTTTTATTTTAATTTTTTTTTTCTGAAATTGAATTTCATGAATTATCACCCCATGTCCCCATATATGTTACAATATCATATAATTATTATGTATATTATCATTGCAGTGATCCATAGAATTATTTCCCATAAATATTTATATTAAACATGTATGCTTATAGTCCCCAATCATATTATCCCCCATATTAAATATAATTAAAATATTCACAATTATTATTATGAGTCTCAAAAAAAATATGAAAAAAATTCTTTGAGCCATCATTATTATTTTAGTCTAGTCTCCACATCATCATCATATTATTAAATAAATAAAATTAATTATTATTATATTTTACGTAACAAAAATGACAGAACATAACATTATTTAAGAGGACGCAAAAAAACGACACAAAATGTGTAAAAAAATATTAGTAAAAGCTTGTGTAGAAATATTCGCCAATTTAACAAAAAATACATATTATTATATTAAAAATATATGATTATTATTAATGATAAGGTATTCACGTAAAAAATTGTAATGTATGATCAAAAAATGTTACTTGGCTTTCATTTTTGGGTTTCAAGTAAAAAAAAAACAAATTTTCAACATGACGCTTCTATTTAATTTTTAAATAGATAATTTTGTGCCATGTTTTCCAAGCGCCAAATTTAATTTTTTTCGAGTAAAATGTCTGAATATGCAATAAATTACCTCATTTTATCAAAAAAATACATGAAAAAAACTCTCGGAGAAACAAGTTTTATATACATATGATAAATAAATACTATAGTTAAAAAGAAACAAAAAAATTATTGGTACGAGAAATTATTGGACTGATATAAAAATTAATTTAAAATAACGTTAAACAAATATTTTAAGCTAAGCTAAGATTTTTGCACCCAAAGCAATTTTGTACGGCAACTGTTTAATTTTTTTTTCTCCATCCTAAGTTTCTGGAATATTATTCTGTAACTTTAAAAGAAAATACAAATTAATTAAAAGAACCATCGAACTACACAGGAGTGTCATATAAATGAAAAAATTATGTGCTGTCCCTTTTATACATAAAAAAATAAATAATTAAAAAAAAAATAAAATTAAACAGAAAAAATATACATATAATTATAATATATATACAACTGCTATAAAATAATTAAAAAATATAAATAATAAAGATAATAAAAAAATAAAGAAACTTATAAAATAAAATTATAATCCTTTAATATTTGAGTACCATTAAAATATGATAAAAAAAAAATATAAAAATAATCACATCACAAAAAAAATCGTTAGAGGTGAAAATTGTGTTTTCTGTGGAAGAGAGAAAAGTTAAAAATTGAAATTAATTGTAATAAATAAATGAAACATACACAACACACACACATGGAACTATTAGCGATATAAGATTTGCGTAAAAAAAATATTGTAACAACTCTAGTATTTGTAATTTATATGTAATTTTTATATTATATTATATATAATGATAATAATGATTTAGAATATATATGTTTTAACATGATTTCAAAAATATTTAAAATTAATTGTTTTTGTTTTGATCCAAAAAATATCATAAATTTTGTGAATTTGAAGAAATTTGGTAAGTAAAATTTAAATTCAACCCATCAAAAATTGGTTGAAAAGTGACTTGAGAAAAAAGTACGATTTTTGCTCCTCATATGATAAAATCGTACTTTTTTTTATTTGATCAAAAATCGATCAGATATCAATGGAAATCAACTTTAGAATGAATATTTATTAACTTTTAGCTTTGAAACCCATCAAAAGTTGGTTGAAAATTGACTTGAGAAAAAAAGTACGATTTTTGCTCCTCATATGATAAAATCGTACTTTTTTTTATTTGATCAAAAATCGATCAGATATCAATGGAAATCAACTTTGGAATGAATATTTATTAACTTTTAGCTTTGAAACCCATCAAAAGTTGGTTGAAAATTGACTTGAGAAAAAAAGTACGATTTTTGCTCCTCATATGATAAAATCGTACTTTTTTTTATTTGATCAAAAATCGATCAGATATCAATGGAAATCAACTTTACAATGAATATTTATTAACTTTTAGCTTTGAAACCCATCAAAAATTGGTTGAAAATTGACTTGAGAAAAAAAGTACGATTTTTGCTCCTCATATGATAAAATCGTACTTTTTTTTATTTGATCAAAAATCGATCAGATATCAATGGAAATCAACTTTACAATGAATATTTATTAACTTTTAGCTTTGAAACCCATCAAAAATTGGTTGAAAATTGACTTGAGAAAAAAAGTACGATTTTTGCTCCTCATATGATAAAATCGTACTTTTTTTTATTTGATCAAAAATCGATCAGATATCAATGGAAATCAACTTTACAATGCATATTTATTAACTTTTAGCTTTGAAACCCATTAAAATTTGGTTGAAAATTGACTTGAGAAAAAAAGTACGATTTTTGCTCCTCATATGATAAAATCGTACTTTTTTTTATTTCATCAAAAATCGATCAGATATCAATGGAAATTAACTTTACAATGCATATTTATTAACTTTTAGCTTTGAAACCCATTAAAATTTGGTTGAAAATTGACTTGAGAAAAAAAGTACGATTTTTGCTCCTCATATGGTAAAATCGTACTTTTTTTTATTTGATCAAAAATCGATCAGATATCAATGAAAATCAACTTTAGAATGAATATTTATTAACTTTTAGCTTTGAAACCCATCAAAAGTTGGTTGAAAATTGACTTGAGAAAAAAAGTACGATTTTTGCTCCTCATATGATAAAATCGTACTTTTTTTTATTTGATCAAAAATCGATCAGATATCAATGGAAATCAACTTAAGAATGAATATTTATTAACTTTTAGCTTTGAAACCCATCAAAATTTGGTTGAAAATTGACTTGAGAAAAAAAGTACGATTTTTGCTCCTCATATGATAAAATCGTACTTTTTTTTATTTGATCAAAAATCGATCAGATATCAATGGAAATCAACTTAAGAATGAATATTTATTAACTTTTAGCTTTGAAACCCATCAAAATTTGGTTGAAAATTGACTTGAGAAAAAAAGTACGATTTTTGCTCCTCATATGATAAAATCGTACTTTTTTTTATTTGATCAAAAATCGATCAGATATCAATGGAAATCAACTTTAGAATGAATATTTATTAACTTTTAGCTTTGAAACCCATCAAAAATTGGTTGAAAATTGACTTGAGAAAAAAAGTACGATTTTTGCTCCTCATATGGTAAAATCGTACTTTTTTTTATTTGATCAAAAATCGATCAGATATCAATGGAAATCAACTTTAGAATGAATATTTATTAACTTTTAGCTTTGAAACCCATTAAAATTTGGTTGAAAATTGACTTGAGAAAAAAAGTACGATTGTTGCTCCTCATATGATAAAATCGTACTTTTTTTTATTTCTTCAAAAATCGATCAGATATCAATGGAAATCAACTTTGGTATGAATATTTATTAACTTTTAGCTTTGAAACCCATTAAAATTTGGTTGAAAATTGACTTGAGAAAAAAAGTACGATTTTTGCTCCTCATATGATAAAATCGTACTTTTTTTATTTGATCAAAAATCGATCAGATATCAATGGAAATCAACTTAAGAATGAATATTTATTAACTTTTAGCTTTGAAACCCATTAAAATTTGGTTGAAAATTGACTTGAGAAAAAAAGTACGATTTTTGCTCCTCATATGATAAAATCGTACTTTTTTTATTTGATCAAAAATCGATCAGATATCAATGAAAATCAACTTTAGAATGAATATTTATTAACTTGTAGCTTTGAAACCCATTCAAAAGTTGGTTTGAC
Organism: Culicoides brevitarsis; assembly: GCF_036172545.1. Lineage (NCBI taxonomy): Eukaryota > Metazoa > Arthropoda > Insecta > Diptera > Ceratopogonidae > Culicoides > Culicoides brevitarsis. The sequence goes on along the minus strand of NC_087085.1, from coordinate 33,193,063 downwards.
TTGAGAAAAAAAGTACGATTTTTGCTCCTCATATGATAAAATCGTACTTTTTTTTATTTCAACAAAAATCGATCAGATATCAATGGAAATCAACTTTAGAATGAATATTTATTAACTTTTAGCTTTGAAACCCATCAAAAATTGACTTGAGAAAAAAAGTACGATTTTTGCTCCTCATATGATAAAATCGTACTTTTTTTATTTGATCAAAAATCGATCATCAGATATCAATGCATATTTATTAACTTTTAGCTTTGAAATCTCTTTTGAATATTTCGTACTTTTTTTATTTGATCAAAAACTTTTAACTTTGAATATTTATTAACCCATCAAAAATTGGTTGAAAAGTGACTTGAAAAAAAAGTACGATTTTTGCTCCTCATATGAAAAAATCGTACTTTTTTTATTTGATCAAAAATCGATCAGATATCAATAGAAATCAACTTTAGTATGAATATTTATTAACGAAAAGTGACTTAAGGGAATTTTGTGTTGAGGCCCATTCTATCAGTGACGAATTGCGTAGTTGTTTGTCCTTTTTCGACTGCAAGCAGGAAGCAATAAAAACTTTGCTTACTTTGTTTTTAAAAGGCTTAACGATCAATCTGACCCGTTGTTACCCATAGGGTGTAGCTTTATAAATGCTGTCAGTGATATAACAATTTTTAAATTTTTCGCAATTCGCAGCGAAAATTTTGAATTTTTCAATATTTTTAACAATATCTTATTAATTTTCATGGAAATTCGAAGGTACGCTCCAATTGAGAACTCAATAGGGAACTTGTGAAATGCCTTTAAATTGTTGACCAAAATCCGGAATTTTCTCCAGTAAAAGTAAAAAAAAAAGTTAAAAATTTCATCAAAAATTACCGATTTTTGAGAAAATCATAATTTTTCGAAATGCCTTTGAAAATAAATCTTTTAAGAAAATTTTTGTGGATTTTTTTTTTTCACTTGTTTCTGTTAAAGAAAAAAGCTATTTGGAGGTTCTAAATCAATTTTCTTCAGCTCAAAAAATTTGTTATCAAAAATTAGGGTCAATAAAACGCTTTTGCTTATCTTTTTTTAAAAGACCCCTTAATAGTTTAATTAAAATCTTTTTTCGCCCATCAAGATTTTAATATAAAAATATAATCCGTTTATTAACGAAAATATTTTTAAATTCGTTCTATTAACATTTTTAACGAAATTTCTATTTTTTTAAAATATTTTTAACAAAATTTTTTAGAATTTATAATTTTGATGAATATTAATTAATTTATTTTTTTATTTTATGAGAAATAATTTCAATTTTTTCTAAATATTTGCTAAAAAAAATGGAAAATTATTGATCTATTAACTTCAAAATTGATGTTCCATTAATTATTAGCATTTTTTGAATTTGTAACGGATTTTTTTCCATAAGAATTATCTACATTACGGTATTAAATTTTTCAAAGAATGGATCAGGATTTAATTATTTCTTTACCTTAAAAACAAAAAAATGATAATTTGTTCAACAAAAGCATACCTTTTATCGTTATCGATTATTTTTTTAAAACAAAAATAAATTTTTAATCACTTTTTTGATTAAAAAATTAACAATAATAGATGAAATTGTAAGATAATTAATTTTTTCTAACAAATTTATTCATTTTCTAACAAATCCTAACATAATTGACTAACTCTTGAAATTCGCACAAACATCATACTGCTTGAAAGTCGTCGTATACTGTATCAATAAAAACGCCACAATTGACCCAATCAATGACCCGATTTGCTGACAGCTGCCTATCCACACAAGTGATCGTCCTCCCTGATTTCTGAACGACGCATTGATTGACAGGCGCACATAACTATGGAGTGCCGTGAGACATGTCCAGGAAATGACCTGCATCGGAAGAAGAAAGGTCAAAAAATTGATAACAAAACTATAAATCAACACTTACAATAACAATTTGTCCGAAGAGAATGTTGTGCATGGGCGGCGGGCTCATCACCGATGTCGCGATAACGTAAGCGGCAAACACACTTGTTATTGTTGTTAAAATTGAAATATGACGAACACCCTTATGAGGCAGGAAAAAGGCTACGAAACATCCCGCAGGATTGGCAATTGATGTCATGACGATCGCCCAATGGTAAGTGAGATTTCCATACGGAGCTACCGAATAAGTTTGGGTACTCGGGAAGAATCCGTTTGTGAAAAAACAAATAATTGCCATCAGGATCATCAGGTAACCGTAATTCCATTTACTTAATCTCACGTCGTCACTTATTTCACTGTCCGTTTCGTCTTTTTTGTAGGTATAATCGTTCCCGCTTTTGATATCGACATTCGAATATTGCTTCTTGAACGTTGGCAAGCGATCGATTAGCACAAAGGCGATGGTGCAAACGATGAAAATACTCGCAATTGCCGCAAAAAAGGTCTGAATACTGAATCGCGGCGGCGGCGTGTAATATTCGAAGCCACTTTCAGTCTCATTATTCACTCGACAAACGGTATTTCCGCCAACGCCTTGTCCGAGCGCCAATAAACTCGGCACCAAACCACTCAAACCTTCGCCAACCAGATACGTGATCAAATAAATTTCCTGAAATCGACCCATATAAGGCATAAAAAGCACGGAACTCGTACATCCAACAAGCGCAAAGGTGAAAACGATGATCAGCATTGCCACACTGCGATCTTCTCCAAGCAAATGTGTCGTCGTGTCATAATAAAACCCGAACAAAACGGATCCTGTGATGCCTATCAGCAGTAAAATCGTGATGAAAATTGAATCCTTGAACGGATGAATGGATTGAATGATGTTATAAAGTAACGGCATGACATTTCCAACTTGAATAACGATCACAATGTACGACGCCAGAGACCATCCTTCGGGAGCTTTTTCCACAAGAAGCGGTAATTGCAAATAAGTTGAGTTAATTAGCAGCCACGAACTGATCCCGAAGAGCAAAATGAGGATATCCAAGGAATATCGACGTTTTTGCGGCATTTCTGGCGTACTAATGACTAAATTTGTTGTCATGATGTCGAAGGAACAAAGACGATTGGAATGTAAACTAAACAGTAATTTGAGATATTGCGATCATATGGATTACTTATCACAGCGACGAGCAAGTAGTTACTGAAACGAGAATAAAAACAGACAAGTAGTTAGTGTAAACAGACGAACTAAATACGAAGACAAAGTCGTTATCATATGGTTTTTGACTCATTACTCAGGTGAGAACTAATGAATGGCATTTATCGTTATATTGCCGCTTGAGTCTCTTTTATTAGTTCTTATCAAAGAAATGATGGTTATCTGTTACGAAGATTATCAAGGCCGAAAGTACCTCTTATCAAGAAGTGTGCGAAAATGAAGTAATTAAGTGATTTGAGCGCATTTTGATTTCCTTTGACATAGTTTTGTCTTGAAAACCAAATCAAGAAAAAAAACTAAATCAAAAACTGTGTCAAAAACTGTGTCAACGCCATTTTTGTCAAATCTTGCTCCAAATGGATAAAAATTTGTCAGAGGGCTCTAATTTATCATTTTTAATCATTTTATAACTCAAAACTGCCAAAAAATTGAAACTGAAAAAAAAATTTTTCTTTGACATAGTTTTGTTTTGAAAACCAAATCAAGGAAAAAAAACTAAATCAAAAACTGTGTCAAAAAGTGTGTCAACGCCATTTTTGTCAAATCTTGCTCCAAATGGATAAAAATTTGTCAGAAGGCTCTAATTTATCATTTTTAATCATTTTATAACTCAAAACTGCCAAAAAATTGAAACTGAAAAAAAAATTTTTCTTTGACATAGTTTTGTTTTGAAAACCAAATCAAGGAAAAAAAACTAAATCAAAAACTGTGTCAAAAAGTGTGTCAACGCCATTTTTGTCAAATCTTGCTCCAAATAGATTGAAATTTGTCAGAGGGCTCTAATTTATCATTTTTAATCATTTTATAACTCAAAACTGCCAAAAAATTGAAACTGAAAAAAAAATTTTTCTTTGACATAGTTTTGTTTTGAAAACCAAATCAAGAAAAAAAAACTAAATCAAAAACTGTGTCAAAAAGTGTGTCAACGCCATTTTTGTCAAATCTTGCTCCAAATGGATAAAAATTTGTCAGAAGGCTCTAATTTATCATTTTTAATCATTTTATAACTCAAAACTGCCAAAAAATTGAAACTGAAAAAAAAAAATTTTCCTTTGACATAGTTTTGTTTTGAAAACTAAATCAAGAACAAAACTAAATCAAAAACTGTGTCAAAAACTGTGTCAAAGCCATTTTTTGTCAAATCTTGCTCCAAATGGATAAAAATTTATCAGAGGGCTCTAATTTATCATTTTTAATCATTTTATAACTCAAAACTGCCAAAAAATTGAAACTGAAAAAAAAATTTTTCTTTGACATAGTTTTGTTTTGAAAACCAAATCAAGAAAAAAAAACTAAATCAAAAACTGTGTCAAAAACTGTGTCAAAGCCATTTTTGTCAAATCTTGCTCCAAATGGATAAAAATTTATCAGAGGGCTCTAATTTATCATTTTTAATCATTTTGCAACTTAAAATTGCGAAAAAATAGAAACTGAAAAAAAAATTTTCGAAAAAAGTCAAAAAAAAAAAAAAATTTTTTTGCTGAAAATGGAAAATTTGAATCAAAATTCAATAAAAAAAATAATAAATTTTGAACTATAATTGAAATAAAAAAAAATTAAATAAAAATTTTAGATTAAAATTTGTTTTCGAAACAAAAGAACTTTAAAAAATTTCAAGATAAAACAGACAGACCCTCTAAATATCAAATTTTCCCCATGAAATGCCCTTTATTATCACATCAGTGCAACAAAGTAACTTTTTCATAATTTTTATTTGAAAAAAATATCAACAATCCATTAAAACTACTCTTAACATTAAGTTTCTGACCAGAAAATAATCTCATCTTTTTCACACGGAATGATCACGTCACTTAAAAATCTCTTTTCCAAATTTGTCTTGACACAATTGAACAGTTACGAACACCGTCAACAGTCGTTTTTCCATCGCAATGTAATGTTCATCCGTCAACAAAGGATCCAACGGGTCTTCTTTCGTAAGTTCCTTCAGAGTGTCAGTTAACGATCCTCCTGTGAACAACAACATTCGATCGTAAGTCGATTTACGAATCCTAAAAAAAAAGTTTTTTGTTAAAAAATTTGATAATTTTTGAAATTTTTTATATTTACATGCAACACTGATAAAGTGGCGCCAAAATATCGAGATGATCGATGTGTGGATTACCGAATCCTTTGCCGTTGTCAACGAGTACAAGACGATTATTGCGACTTTCGTGCCTGTGACGATCCCCGTTTTGTATTAAATAGTCGAAAATTGCGACGTCAATCATGTCTAAAAGTCTTTCCAGCGAGAATTTTTTCCTCAGTGGTCCACAATAGTGTGAATCTGACTCCCAAAGTGCCTTTTTGTGAGGTTTATAGGTACGCTGCCATGGAGATATGTGTTTTTGCAGTTGACCCGGAATGAGAAAAAGTACCGCGCCTTCTGCCAGGTGAGATATTTTGTCGCCACAAATGAGTTCTGATATGTTGCAGTAATGGCATTTGCCGTAAACGCAATATTGTTCGTCTAAAATTAAAAATTTTATGAATAATTTTCTCAAAATTTTTAGATTTTCATGTTCACCTTTAATGAGCATTGTTTCCTTGAGCACTGTATCAGCTTTTTCGTACACTTCCTTCATATTTATCCTTCTTCCAGCTACTATTGGAGTCCATCGCAGGTTAAAAATCGCTCCCAGATAAAAAGAAATGATTTCCGAGTTGTGACGATCTTTGCCTGAATACACGGGACCTTCAATTTTCGTGTCTCTCGTATACCAACCAGGCTTCCACAGTACTTGTTGTCCCCCATCCAACCTTAGAACGAGTTTTAATTGCGTTCCGCGTTGCGAATTGAACGTTTTTTGTATGCCTGCGACTTGTAAGGCATGTAAAAGTTGTCCCATGGAGTCATCGACGTTTTCTGGATAAATTTCGTTATCCAAAGGCCACTAAAAATAAAATTTTTCTTTGAAATTTTGAAAATTTTCATTAAAAAAAAAAGGCACTTACTGAGATGGCAAGTCTCCAAACATCCTCGACATGCTCAAAAGGAACCGGTTTAAAGCTTTTCACCAATTTCCGACGAATACTCAGGTGATGCGGATTCTGATTAATAAATGCTGGATGAATTTGTTCGATTTTACGGCTAATGTTAAACAAAAAACTTAAGTTGAAGTGTGATTTTTGGGCGGTTTCAAGGAAGTCAGTGTACTTATTTGCCTGCTTAATTTGAATAATGCGCTTTTCTTGGACACTCAAACGGTGCAAAAAGTAAAAGTCGAGACTGAAAATCAGCACGAAGAGCACAAACAAAAGGCACACGATAAAAAGCCATGATTTAATTTTAATTTTAATCATTTACGGAACTTTTCTCGTATTTGTCTAAACCGAAAATTATGAATTTTTATGTGTCACACCCGGTGTCGTTTGCTATTTTTATACATTTTTTTTTAAATATCAAACAATTTTTTTTTGTTTTTCGTGTGTTTAGTGGGTAAAAAACGTGTGGCAAGCAAGCTGTTCTGTTAATTGAACCAAAGAACGTATTTTCGATTTATTAATAAAATCTCATGTTTTTGTTGTTGTTTTGGCGTTCATGTGTGTCACACGCATTCACAGCTGATGCAAAGGTCGTTACAAATTCAAAATTCGCTTTTATTACATAAAACAATAATTTTTTTTATTCCTAATGTATTAGTCCCATTTGATGGAAAGGATAGACTCGGAAGAAGGCTCTCGACTGAATAAGCCCGTGCGGAATCGGTCCATAGTGCCTCGAATCGTACGAATGGTTCGAATTATCGCCTTCTACCCAAACATGCCCTCGCGGAATCCACACTTTTTTATACCTAATTTCAGGATTTTCTGATAATTTTTCAATTTTTTCGTTCACAGGCTCGACACTTTGTTCGTAATCGTAGGAGAAAGACGTAGAATTGCCATTTCCCGTGTCTTGTGTGAGAATCAGGTCGCCTTCCAAGCCGACAATTCGTTTGCAGATGAATTGTCTGGGCTTTGCGGGATCTTTGGCGATTATCACGTCGCCTCTTCCGACCTTGCCGAAGTTTGTGGTAATGCGGTCTGTGAGAATTACATCTTTTGAGTGCAGTGTGGGCTCCATACTTGCGCCGGAACACTAAAAAAAGTCATAAAAAGGTTAATTTTGACCTTTTTGGATGAATGGAAATTGTTACCAAGACAAAATCTCCCACGTATTCGAGGCAACAATGAATCACAGCTGACACACTTACAACTGTGCCCGTGTAAGACGCGAATTTCCTCAGGATTTTCCGCATTTGAGGAGCTGATTGTCGTCTTTCGTCTTTCTGTTTTCCCTTTTTTGACAGATGAATGAATTCATTCACGGCAAACAGCTGATTTGTGTTACGACATGCCGTAAAATCAACACAAAAAAAATGGCATCGACGATTTTTCAACGAGCTCTTCCGCGTTTGTTGTCTCACAGTCGTCGGGAAACGTGGAAAACGTTCAATACGACTGCCGTTAATTATGACGTGTGGGAGCGTTCGCGGAAAGGAACGCAATACGAGCAACATACTGCCGATAGGTTGTCGCGCAAGGATCACATCTTGAACGGATTGAAAATGCTCAAGTCGGAGATTAAATTGTGGCAGGAAGAGGTGAAGGAACATCTGACTATGGATCCAATTTTGGCTTATCGTCCTGGCGAAGTCGATATTGCGTATCAATTCACAACAAAAGAGGAAATCGAAAAGTGGGTTGTGACAGCTGACAGTGATCACGGGCAGGGATTTAGTAGTGCAGCGTTCGATTTGAGTCCCGCCGGTTATGGATTGTTTCATGGCAATGTGAGGTCCGATGTGCCCAAAGATGGGAGAATTAAACGTGCGGGATATTGCAATGTGAAGAGTCCGAAAGCGATGAAGTCCTTTAAACGGGAAATTTATCTCGATTGGCAGCCATATAATACGTTAAGTGAGTAAAATTTCCTTCAGAATGATAAATTTAGTCAAAAAATTTTTGGATTTCATGAATTTTTGAAATATTTTGAGAGAAGGATATTGAATATTGAGTATTCAAATGTACAAAAAAATAAAATTTGTATTAGAATTTCTTAAGAAATTTGTAAAATTTGGTAAAATTTTAAATTTTTAAATTTTTTCTTTAAAATAATTTAAGATTTTTTACAAAAAAAATTAGAAAAAGTAAAAAATATTGACTTTTGAACTGTTCATAAAATTTTTTTTTTCATAATTTTCTTTAAGAATTTAAAAAAAGTTTAAAAATTTTTATTTAAATTTGTTTAAAAGTAAAAAAAAAATTCTAATATTTTTGTGAAAACTTTAAATTTTTTAAGAAAAAAATTAATTTAAATAAAACTTAAAAAACATTTTTAAAACAAAATTAGAAAAAATAAGAAATTTTGAACTGTTTTTCACAAAATTTTGAATTTTTTATGTTTAAAATTGAAGTTTGAAAGTCAATACTGTCTTATTTTTTGCAACAAATTTAAAATTTTTAAAGAAAAAAATTTAACAACCAATATTTTTTCTTTTACTAAAAATAAGAAATTATCGACTTTTGAATTGATTAAAACAAAAATTAGCAAACATTTTTTTTTTTGTTTGAAATTCTTTGAAAATTGAATAATTTCTTACTTTTTAAATATTTGATACTCGAATTTCTTTTAAAAATTTTACCAAAAATTAAAAAGGAGGAAATCCAAACATTTTTTGACAATTTTTCTCGCCTTAATTTTACACTTTTTCATTAAATTTCACAAATTTTAATTTTTTTCAGTCCTAAAAATCCGTGGCGATGGCAGAAATTATCTAATAAACATCCACACAGATGGCTATTTCGACATCCTATGGAACGACATTTACCATTACGTGCTCTACACTCGCGGAGGACCACATTGGCAAATTGCGAAAATTCCCTTTTCGAAATTTTTCCTCTCCAGCAAGGGTCGCATTCAAGATAAACAAGCTCCGATTCCCTTGAACAAAATTACGAGCGTTAGTTTCAGTGTGGGAGCAAAAGGCGATAGTGACGGGCCATTTAATTTGGAAATCGACTACATTGGACTCGAATTTGATCCGAATCACGTCGAGAAATTCGCTTATGAGATGTACAAGATGCCCAAATATATCGTGGGTGTTTAAATAAATTCTTAATTTTTAGTTGAAACGATTTTTTTGTAAAATTTTTTAACAACTTCCATTTTTTTTATTCCTATAAAACTAACAAAACGCGCATTACTTGGCCGATCGCGATCCATTCTTCAAAATTTTATAAGTATTTTTCGTCAAGGCGTAACTAAGGGCAGCTGCAATCGTCGTAAATCCCGTAAAATACCACAATCCATGAAGATACGGATGATCAATGTAATTCCATACGGGAGCTCCGAGCGAGACACCGAGCGCTGTCAATTGAATTGCTGTGTTAACTTTACTGATGAATGTAGGAGCGAGTTGGGCGGTTACGAGAGTTGCATCAAAGTAGCGAGCTATTGTACGTGGCGGCGGGAGACTTTTATACCGAATTGCGAAGCCAATGAGGATCAACAAGACATCGCGCGACACGACAAGTCCAGTTAACCACAGCGGAAAAAGTCCTCCGTACGTAAGTGACACAACGAGACATCCAATGAGAATTTTATCAGCCATTGGATCGAGGAAAGAACCCGCTCTGCTAGCTTGTCCGGGCCAATTTCGAGCGATATAGCCATCCAAGAGGTCAGTTACAGCAGCAACAGCTAACATTCCCATCGCAAAGGGAAAATCTCCCTGCACAATCACATAACCCAAATACGGCGTAACTAAAATCCTGCCAACTGTGAGGAAATTCGGAATTGTCAAGACATTTTCGCGTTCAATTACTTCCTCAACACGTTCCTTCACCTCCTTGACCTTTTCCTTCTTTTCCTTGATGTCATCCGAAATTTTCACCTTCAACTTTTGGATGTCCTGTTTCTTCGTTTGCCATTTTTGCTTTGTTCGTTGCGTGACATCTTCGATAACTTCGACGCCGCGTGCAGTTTTTATCTGGAAATTGGGCTTTTTGACACTCGATTCCGACGCAAATAGCGAATGTTGCTGCTGGAGCACGACAAATGACGTTCTCGCATATTTGATGGCTTCGTGATAAGATGAAGGTCGCAAAAGTCTGGCAACTGATAACATAATTCAACTTTCTTGCACAACCAATAAGGCAGTGGCTATTTCCTAAAAAAAATCATGACGTTGATAAGAATTGATGACGAACGAATTGGAATCGAGCAATGACTTACCTGAGCATTTTCACGTCAAATAATTCGGAAGAAATTCTTGGTCCCTTCTTGGAACGCGGAAAATGTTTAAAACAATATTTTTCTTTTATTTTTTTCCCTTCACGGAAGTGTTTTGGTTTTTAGTAACTGGATGTTGCACGATTTCAAGAGGAAAGTGATCGAATTTCCTCAATTTTTCATAAAAATAACGATTTTCCGGCGTTTTTTCAAAGGATTTTCATGAATAATTAAATTTTTCGACCGAAAATTAATTTTTGAACATATCAAAAATTATTTTTTCTTTAAAAAATTTTGAAAAAATTGATTTTTTGGATAAAAATTTAAAAATCATGAATCAACAAGCATGAACTTCTTTCAAAAATTCATTCGTTCATGACGAAAACAAACAGTTTGCAATTGTGCATAAGTCTAAAATGAGTCGCATGAAATTGAGATTGGAAATCGCCTTCACGCTGATTGCACACAGCCCATTTCACAATTGCAAATTTGTGACAGCCCCGAGACACAGGCGGCACAAATTTCTAAATGTGCGCTGGACTTGTTCATTCCCGAGTAAGTGAGACGAATGAAAATGATAACATCAGTTCATTCATTTCATATTCGTTCAAGGCTGACAAGTTCAGAAGGTCCGCCAAATTCAATCAAAACCTTCAATTAATCATCGAAAAATGTTAAGTGATCGTCGCGAGACGTTCTCCAAGTACAACACACTCGCGTGTCTCGCAACTGCACTCAAAGGTCGCAACATTTTAATTGATCTCCGTAACGAAACAAGTGTCGCGGGACACATTGACGATGTCGACGGGTAAATATTGACATAAAATTCGCTTGCAATGCACTTTTACATGAATTTTCTCATGCAGTTACATGAACATTTTCCTCTCAAATGCGATTTTCATCGATCAACGACTCGAATATCACGAAATGGAGACGTTTCAGGTGTACGCGAGGATGATTCGTCAAATTCACTTACCCAAAGATGTAAGTTTTTACTCTCTCTTTCGCTTTGATCCGAGTCTGATGTAACGACGACGTAAAATTTTGGTATTAAATAGCAACAAAGACATCGTGCATTGGTTACAGGGCTCGAAAACGCATATCGAACGAATATTTCGCAGCGATTGCCGGTCCCTGTTGTTTATAGTTGCCGTTGAACAGCTGATTTTGACGTTTCTTATCAAGTAGAAAAATTTTCCAAAAGGAAATTTGTTGAAAATTGACGAAAAGCGATGAAATTATAGTAACTCGCTGTGTGAAAGTAAACTTTTTCCCTAAAAAAAATTATGTTAAGTCGCTTGAGACCCTTGACTCAAATTTCTCAGTATTATTTGCGGTTACCACAAGTTTCTTTGACTTCAATTAAGTTCTATTCTCGCTTCTCGTCGGCACACATGATGGCAAAATCAGACGTTTTTCGACTTTCCGACTACGATTGCATCGGCTTCGATCTGGATAACACCCTTGTGCAGTACAAAATTCAGGAAATGGTCAAAATGGAGTACGAGACGTTGGTGAAATTCCTCATCGAGACGAAAAATTATCCGAAATGCCTGCAAGACCCGATCGATTACGACTTTTTACAGAAAGGACTGATCCTGGATTTCGCCAAAGGCAATATCTTGAAGCTCGATGGTGCAGGAAGAATCGTTAGAGCAAGTCACGGCACGAAATTCATGTCAGAAGATGAAATTGAAGCAGTTTATCCCGAACGTAGATGGATTGTTACCGACGAGTACGTGGCAAATCCTCTTGAAACATGGAATGGACCGCTAGCGGAGAAGATGAGAGCTCTTCTGGACTACTTTGATATGTCAGCATCGCTCATTTTTGGTCGCATGGTTGATTATATCGACGCTGTACGGGCTTCCGGCGAGAAATGTGACTTTGAATTGTGGCCTGATATCTTGGATGGGCTTCGTACGATGTACGATCGTGAAAATTTTCGTCTCAACAAGGGCGGATACTTCCCCGAGATGAAGGCAAATCCAGAAAAATACATCCACAAAGCGAGTGCCGACTTGTTAAAGTGGCTTCAAGAGGTTAGTGATAAGAAAACAACGTTTCTCATTACCGGATCTCACGTAAATTTTGCAAATCTCACTGCCACACAAGCGCTCGGACCAGATTGGCGCAAATATTTCAACTTTATCGGATGTTTCGCGAAGAAACCGGGATTTTTCACGGGCGCAAAACCCTTCGTTCGACTAGATGGCGACCTTGAAACGATTGCTTTGACTCCCGATCAACTTGAACTCGGGCCAATTTACTCGCAAGGCAATTGGCGCGACATGATTCAACTGCTGGCACGTCACACAGGCAAAAATCAACCGCGTTTCTTGTATTTCGGCGATAACATCATTCAAGATGTTTACACGCCAGCCAAATTCACGAAATGCGATACCATTACGGTATGCGAAGAGATGCTCGGCGAAGGCATGAAATGCATCGAGGAACTGCATCAAGACACAATTTTGCTAAAATCGCACACTTGGGGCTCGTACTTCAGTCACAACCGAAAACCATCATTTTGGGCGGAACTCATCGAGAAATACTCGAAAATTTGTATTCCGAGTGTCGAAACGCTCGCGAAATATTCGTTCGATCATGAGTTTTATACGTTCACCGAAAGCGAACATAAGAAGGGATTTTATCCTGAGGATCCCGTGCACGTCGAATAATTTAAAAAAAATATTTTTGTTACAGCTCAAAATTCTCCCAACGATCAAAGCGCAGTTAGAAGGCCTTGTCACGGAAAAGAAGAAGCCGAGACGTACGAAAAAATCCGCAAAAGTACGACGCGCTGAGAAACAACACAAAGCAACAGTAGCGGAAATGGCGAGCAGTTCATCACAAAATTAGAATTTATGATTTTTTTAAGAAATTTATTTTTTTTAGACTATCACCTCAGGTTTAATTTCACATTTTGAAATTTTAAGAGTTAACATTATTGTCGCATTTGAGCAATAAAATTTAAAATAAATAACGAAAATATAAAAAATTTTGCTATAAAGGTCCCTTGAACCGCATTAACGAGTAAAGCTGATATAAAAATCAAAAATATTTTCAATTTTTTAAGGAATTTTATCGAATATCGATTTATTTTTGAAAAATTTTTCATTAAAATTTATTTTAACTTTTTTTTATAATTTTTTTAAATTTTAATTAAATTTTTTTTATTAAAAAATAAAAAAGTAAAAAAAATAAATTTTTATGTGAAATGTTAATCTTTTACAAAAATTTAAAAAAATATTTAAATAAATTACATTTTCTATTGATTTTAAAAAATAAAAATATTTTTCTTTTAAAAATTTGTATTTCTTCACTAAAAAATTAAAAACTGAATTTTTATGTGAAATCTTTTACAAAAATAAAAAAAAAATTAATGAATAAATTTCATTTTCCGTTAAAAATATTTTTATAAAAATTAAAAAAAAATTTATACCAAAAAAATTGATAATTATAATTTTTTTTACTAAAAATAAGAAAATTTTGACTTTTGAAATGATTTTCATCCGAAATTTTTATCTTTTTTTACGAAAAATTTCTCAAAATTTGATAATTTTTTAAAATTTAAAATGCTTGATTTTAATTTTTTTTTCAAAAAAATATTTAAAATAAAATTGAAAATATTTTTGATTATTGTCTCAGCTTAATAGGGTAAGTACAAAAAACATTCCAAATCCTAAAAATTAATTTTCTACAAATTACTTTTGAACTTTCTTTTCAGTCAAACACGTTCAACAGCAATTGCGATACCCATTCCTCCTCCGATGCACAACGAAGCGACTCCCTTTTTCGCTCCTCTCTGTTTCATCGCGTACAATAACGTAACCAAAACACGACAACCACTCGCGCCAATCGGATGTCCCAACGCAATCGCTCCTCCATTAACATTCACCTTTTCGGGATTGCATCCGAGAGCTTTTACCACAGCGAGCGATTGTGCAGCAAAGGCTTCATTCAATTCGAACAAGTCAACGTCATCCATTGTCCATCCAGCGAGTTGCAAAACTTTCTGAACAGCTTTAACGGGACCGATTCCCATGACTTTTGGCTCACATCCGGCATTTGCAAAGGCAACGATACGAGCTAAGGGTTGCACTCCGCGTTTTTGTACCTCATCTTGCGACATCAAAAGAACCGCAGCTGCTGAATCGTTGATGCCCGAAGCATTTCCCGGCGTCACTGTTCCGTCTTTGATGAAACAGGCACGAAGTTTGGACAATCCCTCGACTGTTGTTCCGTGTTTCAAGTACTCGTCTTTGCTCACGACGACAGTTTCCTTGCGACTTGGAACCGAAACCGAGACAATTTCTTCGTCAAAAGCTCCCGATTTTTGCGCTTGTTCGGCGAGATTTTGACTGCGAGCTGCATAAGCGTCTTGTTCTTCACGCGAAACGTTGTATTCCTTCGCTAAATTTTCTGCCGTTTCTCCCATATGGATGTTCGTGAAGGCATCTGTCAAGCCATCGTGGATCATCGAGTCAACCATACTCGAATTTCCCATTTTTGTTCCGTTTCTGAGATGCATGACGTGCGGCGCTTTGCTCATTGATTCTTGTCCGCCACAAACCATGATGTCAGCACCGCCAGCACGTATCTTGTAAAAGGAATTCTCAACGGATTTCAATCCTGACCCACATAAAATGTTCAAAACGTATCCGGGACAGTCGATGGGCAAACCAGCTTTGAGTGTTGCTTGTCTTCCGGGGTTTTGACCTTGACCCGCGGTAAGAGCTTGTCCCATAACAACTTCATTCACGTCTTTTGGATCGACATTCGCACGAGCGCATACCTCTTTGATGACAACAGACCCCAATTCAGCAGCAGGAAGAGAACTCAGAGCGCCATTGAAACTTCCTAAAAAAATAAAACGCAGAAAAAAATGAGATGCAGTTACCAAGGGCGTCGTAGTTCACACCTAATTTGTTATTCAAACAAGATTTCACTTTTTTATGAATACCGTGGATGATGTGTAATGATCATCGAGAGGAATCTTGTGAAAAACAAATGAAAAAAGTTTTGCCATTACTTACCAATGGGAGTTCTAGCTGCAGAGACGATGTAGACATCCTTCAAAGACATTTTCGTGGTTTAATTGAGGAGAAATTTCGGAATAAATTTTGAATGAAAAGCACCGTAATTGATGACTGTTATGAAGATGAGAGAGTCCAGTGTGCAGAAATTCATTCAAGACAGCCCAATTTACATTGAGAAATTTGAACGAGGTGAGTTAAGACGTTGAGGCGTACAATGATGAATGATTTTCATTCAAAAATTTCTTCATTTTTTCGTTAAGTTTTAGGCTGAAGATTTTTTTGAGTTTTAAAATCGAAAGAGGCAGATTATCTAAAATACAAAAAAATAGTAAAATTTGAGATGTTCTTCTATAAAAACGAGGGTAAAATTTTTAATTTCAAAATTTTGTGAATTAGATTAAAAAATCATCATTAAAACTAAAAAAAAAATAAGTTATGACAAAAAAAAATTCTAAAAAATATAAGGCTTAAAATATTGAAGAATTTTCGAATTTTTTGATAAAAAATCTTTTTCCAAATAATTAAATAATTAATAATTAATAAAAAGTTTGTTCTCAAAATGAGCTTTATCTCTTGAAAATTTTCTAAATTTTTCATTTAAAAATTTTTTCTCGAAAAAAATTAATATTGAACTTAAAATATTTAAAAAAAAGTCACAAATTTTCGGTAATATATCGTTCGAAAATCTCGAAAGCATTAAAAAAAATATTAAAAAATTTGTGAATTTTTATTACAAAAATAAATATTTCTCACAAATAATTACCAACTTTGGGCTTCAAAATATAAAAAAAAAAATTTCTATTTATAAAAAAAGATTTTTCATTTTAAAAAAAATTCTTTAAGGTTAAAATTTAAAAAAAAAATTATAAATTTTTGAATATTTTTTAAAACGAAAAAAATATTTAAAGAGCTTGAAATATTGGAAAAATATTAAAAGTATCTAATTTAATACTTCAATTTAAAAAAAATATTTAAAAATTATTATTTAATTTTAAATAAATAAATTATTAAATTTTTGATTTTATGAAGATTTTTTTTGTCTTATGAGTTATGACTTTTTTTTTTAAATTTTTTTATGATCTTAAAAAAAGTTTATAAATAACTTTAATTGCTTTTGTGAGACGAAAAACTTACCAAAAAAATTTTTTTTTAAATCTTGATGAAAGCCTCGTTATGCAAAAAATTTATGAAAATCATTCCAAATTTTTTTTCTCATCGTCATAAATTTTGTCAAGATTTTTATGCAACAATTCTCGCTGTGCTGAATTTCTTTCTTTTCCTTTGTCTACGAATCATTCTTCACACCGTTATTAAAGGCAAGCAGCCATGCAAAGTGATCAAATGAGCGCGCATAATCCACAAACCGCCTCGCAAACGATGGGAAATTTATTACGTATGATGGGCATAGTATGTTGAATCCAAAAAAAAAAAGTAGTGTGTGAGTGCCGTGATTATATTATATTTGAATAGGAAATTACGTGAATAACATAAAACTTACTTTTTTACTCGTCGTCGTAGGCAAACGGCAACAATGGACACACAGATTGTAATCACCGAAATTTCATCTTTTGTACCTTCGTTGTACGAATGTTTTATAATGTTTTATTATGTTGCAAGCAATCAGCAAATGTTCATAACAACGAACAAAATAGCAGCAGCAACGTTAACCGGTATTGCACTTCTCTCTCAGCTGATACAATGAAATTTATCGCCGAAGAAAAGGGAAATTTCTTGCATGTATGCAAAGGTCATGATCCCATCCAGTAACTCTCTGCGTTAGACGAGACACGTTATGCAACTCGAAATTCGGTCACACATCCTTGAACGGCAAATTGCTTTGTCAAAGATCATCCAGATTAACGAAATTATTACAAAATTCGTAGCAAAAGTTACACCCAAAAGCCATTATCTTCGGATGACGGCAATTTTTAATGAAAACCTTCGCAATCTCGCATCAAACAACGAAGAAAAATGAAAAATTAAAAGTGATGATGATGATTATTAAGACATAAATTATCTGTTTGCCGGTAGCCGTAGACGACGTTGTTGTTGCATTTCTCTTGTAGCTTCATGCGTTAGTTGTTTGCAATATAGGTCAAACACGAGATTTGTTGTTTTTTATAATGATCGAGCAAAGCGTCGATACAAGAAAAACGTGTCTTTGGCGGATTTTATGAGTTCAATCAAGATATTTTATTGTATGTTTTGATAAATTTAATTGAGTTCGTTCAAAGAGAAGTAAATAAAAGAGAGACTTGCGTAATCGCAATTTGTAACTTCAGGCAGTGAAATGGGTGTGATGAGTTGGAATAAAATGAAGATTATTAAAAAAAAGATTGAAAAAAAAATTCTCCGTGTCGGGGAGTCGAACCCCGCTCTCCCGCGTGACAGGCGGGGATACTGACCGATATACTAACACGGAACTTGTTTGTTTGGATGAGATTCTGTGATTTCTTTGTTTGTACGTGTTTTATGAATTTTTTTGATTATTCTCGTTTGTGTTTGAGAATTGATTAAAATTTATTTTTTAAAAAATTTTGATTTTAATTTATTTTTAATATTTTTGAGTAAATTTACATTTTTATTTGTAATAAAAATTTTTCAATAATAAGGCCATTAAATTTAATTATTTCACTTAATGTCGCCCCCCCCTCCGATTTTGCCGAAAAAATTCAGGGGGAAAAATAAAAATAATAAAAAAAAAACAAAAATTTTTGACATTTCTTGGTGCTTTTTGATTAAAAAACGATAATAATGCCCAGTAAAAATTAAAATTATATTAGGTATAAACTTAACTTGCTTTAAAAACGCATTATCTATCAAAAATTTGATGAAAAATGTTTGAATCACGTGACCAAATTTTTTATTTTTTCTTAAATGTTAATTTTGTGAAATTTTATTAAAGTTTTGACTTAATTTGGAAAATATAAAATTAAAATATTATTTAGCTGATTGAATAGAATTTAAATTTATGAACAAATTTACTATCAAAATATTTATTTATTGAATTAAAATTAAATAAAACTTAAAATAATAAAAGTAAAAATTATTTTTATGTGTTCATTCAACGATTAATGTTCAAAAACGTCAAAAAAGTAGTAAAAAAATTATTTTTTTTTTTATTTTTTTTCGCATGCGACATAAAGTGAAATAATTAAATTTAATGGCCTAAATTAAAAAAAAAAAATAAAATTTCAAAATTACAATTTTTTAAGATAAAAATTTAAATTTTTCAAAAGTTAAATATTAAAATCCTCTTATTATGAGGGCTCACATACCGAATTTTCAAAATTGAGCTAGATCACGGTTCTCCGGCTCAAATTGAAGGTTTTGGCATTAGAAACAACTTTTGTTTTGGAATTTTTCTAAATTCTGCGTTTTCGATGTACAGGTGCCATTTAAAGATGTTAGCAAAAAAATTGATCAAAAAAAATTTTAGCCAAAATCCTCTTATTATGAGGGCTCACATACCCATTTTTCAAAATTGAGCTAGATCACAATTCACCGGCTTAAAATTAAAAAAATATTAATTTAAATATGTTAAAAAATATTAATTTAATATTTTTTATATCATGTGAAGTCGATTATGATTCATTATAAATTATGATTCATAATAAAAAAAATTGAAATTTTTAAATCAAAATTTAGCTAATTAATTTTAACAAATTCATATAAATTTAAAATTAAAAAAAAATAATTTTTTGAAAATAAGATTAAGTTAAAAAATATTGTATTTATTTCTTTTTCAATAAAAAATCCGTATTAATTTACCCACACGACAGGTGTCATCATTAATCCGCTCAACTTTCAACCACGATTTTAATCTGTTTCACCCTTTTTTTCCTCAACATTTAATTAACTCCAAAACCGCACAGCATTAAATAACGAACCACGACACGACCGAATCTGCTCATGTTATGTTCTCTCTCATTTAACCATTTAATTTATATTTTTTTCTTTGTAGATATTTTATCGCGAAACAAGTCATCGAACAACTGCAGCGACAACAAACGACACAATGTAAAATGTTCATAGGTCGTCTTTGTGGCTTCGTGTTACTTACTTTTTTTTCTACAAGGAAGTTGTATATATTTTCTTTCAGACGATTAGAAAAGTATGCAACGAACGAAAATCCATTTGCATCACGAGTTTTTTCTTTTTTTTCACAACATCTGTAGGCACTACCACGCGCTCAGCTGCTTTCATGTCTTCTGTCTGTAACTTATGGCGAGATAAATCAGCGAGAGTCGAACAATGCAAATCCATTTCCGAAAGCATGTTAACACTGTGGAATTTTGAACTTTGGCAATTTTGGCGTCATCAATGCACATTTATCGGTGATCAATAAATAAATTATTGGCAATTGTTGAAAAAAAAATGAAAAAAAAGAAGAAAGAGACAATAAGAGAAATTGTTAGCTAATAAATAATTGAATTGATACAAGGAAAAGAAGTGCATTACATCACGATTGTCGTCTCGTTGTCTTAGGCGAACAGCCACAAAAAAAGTTACATTCCTTTTATGGATGATTATTTTTATGATGTTGATGTGCTTTATTGAAAATTTAGATGCAACCAACATTGTTATGCCTCTCGGATGATGATGAAGATCATGCAAAAACATCAAATTTGTGTGTTAGTGGTGTGCTTATGTCGAAAGTTCGTTATGCAACGTGAGATGATTGACATCGAAGGAGGTCAGTAGGTGAAGACACAAGAAAAAAGTGAAAAACTCTTTTTTTTTAACGGTGACAAATTCTTTTTTTACTTTATTTTTTCTTTGAATAAAAAACAGTGTAAGCTATTTTTTTTTTGAGTTGAACGCCATGCGAAAGATGGAATTTCGTTGCTGCTCGAAGACACTTCCGGAGCATTGTAAAAATCAATGCAATAAGATGTTTGGACCCGTCGATGTTATTGTGAGGAGTGTCTTGCGAGCGATTTTGGGTGCAACTCGCATGGCGCATTCGATGTTCCTTTGCATGTTTGTTACTTATTAATAATTTTCAATATTTCTTTTTTGTGTTGAGACAAGAAACACAAAAACTCGAATATTCGATTAACAATTAATTAACAAAAAAATTAATAACAACAAAGTTTTGAGAGAGATTTGAGAAAGTTTTAGGTAGATGGAGTAGATTTTGCAAGAGATTCAGAAGCGTTTTAGAGAGATTTTTGCAGATTTTTTTTTTTGGGAGATTGGAGTAGATGCGTAATTTTGCGAAAAAAGCAAAAAATACATTAACAGTCCTTAATAGCGTCCTCCAGTGCGTGGTGGTGGGCCATATGATCCAGCTGGGGAGTTGGATTGTTCTTGCGTTTGTTGGGAGAAGCTGGCAACTTGACGTCCTTGTTGAACGGGTTCCAATTCGATGGCAACAACGCGACCGCCGCCAGCAGCTGGAGCACCATATTGTTGAGATGGAGCGCCATATTGTTGAGATGGGGGTCCGTATGAGCCAGATGGAGCACCTCCGGATCCAGAGTTGAATTGAGATCCAGCGGAAGCTTTGCTTTCTTCTTGCAACAAGATTTGCTTAACTTGTTCCAACAATTGGGGATCGACTTGTTGTCCTTCGTTGGTTTGAGAGTTGTCGTTGTTTTGTTGGAAACCACCGGATCCGCCGAATCCGCCAGCTGAACCGAAGCTGCTGCCTCCGTGTCCGCCGTTTCCGCCGCTTACGGCAACGAGTTGGAAGAGTTGACCGCCGCCATTACCGCCAGCGCCTGGAGCTCCGTACGATGACGAGGGAGCAGCTGGGGCACCGTAGTTCGATGATGGGCGAGCTGCGGCATATGGACCGGGAGCTTCAGCGACGACGCATGCTGCCAATGCAAAGGCCATAAACTGTAAGCAGAAAATGATTCTCAATTTAAAACACTTGTCACTGTTTTTTATTTTAATTTTTTTTTTCTTCAAATTTCTTTTCTTTCGTAATTTTTTATCCAATTTTTATCATTTCGTTTTTTAAATTAGTTTTTTGTTTTTTGATCTCTTAATTTTTTTTCACATATTTTTTTCCTTTGTTTTTTTTATTTCACTTTTACTGGATATTTTTTGTTGTATTTGAAAACTTACCACTGTAAATGTATTCATTTTGAGTAAAAATTGTTAGTTGTACTCCGTTAGAAGACTAGTGACTGAATGTACTGATTGCAGATCCCGATCGCCTCTTTATACTAAACGATCGAAAAAATTAAAAATGCCTTTTTGCTATGGCAGCACGTACGTTTTTACTGCAGTGCAGCATAGCGAAAACGAGCCATAAACCAACAATGTGTAGCTACTTTTTTTTTTCTTTCGTAGTCGAAGGGGGGATCTGTACATCTTTTACCGACGCGACGACGAAGAAGTGTGGCTCATAGAAAGGTATACCTAGTTTGTCCTCTCAGCTAATATTTTTTTTTGTTTTTCAATAATTTTTTTTTTGTTTTTGACCTGAAACGTCGAATCAAGTCAAGACACCCGAAATGCATAAAGAGACCCACTTAATTAATTAAAATTATTATTGATGCGATTTCTTGATGTTTTCACAACTAATAAACAATGTTGCTTCATGTCATCGTCTTTTAGTTGCTTAATTAACAAATAAATATTTGGCAAGGATGGAAAAAAGGTCGAGCTTAATTCAAGTCAAGCGAGGTTCAATTTTTGTGACAGCTCAATTTAAATACAAAAAAAAAACTGTAACAAAAGAAGTTTTAAACAACTGAAGTATTACATCACACATCATTATTGAAATCCCTTAAAGAGCTTAAGATAGCTCAAAATATTTGTCTATGACAGAAGAAGTTAAAGATTATGTAAATGTGAGCCAATAAATTTTTGCAACTAATAATTTATTTTGTGTGGTTTACTTTCGAACAGTTTTTTTTTTCGTTAAAATTTGTTAATGAAGCTCATATTTAATGACAATCGTTTACTATCACTTTCAATGACCATTTTTTTTTTGGGCATATACGTAGGATGATGATGAAGAGATGCAAAAATTTTCCAATAAAACACAATAGAAATAACTTTTTTATTTGTTTCTCGCTGTTTTGATATCTATTTTTAAATGCAGGTGATTGTGCATTGAATTAAAAAGCTGCCGCGAAATGGAAAAATGGCAAGTTTGCCTAATTTTGTAAAAAACGAATAAAAAATTAATTTAAGCATATTTTTTTGCATATTATAATTTAAATTTTTCAGTTTTTTAATTTTCTTAAAAATTTTGTCAAAAGAGATGAAACCTCTAAAAAAATATTCTATTTGGAAATGAAAATTTTAAAGAAATTTCAAAACAAGGTAAGTCAATTAAATAATATATTCTAATAAAACAATTTGAATTTCATAGATTCTGAAATCCATGTGCCAATGTAGAAGCCTGCACTGTAAAAATTGTGGATGCAATGTAAAAGAAAAGAACTTCTGTCGTGAAATACTAAAAACTGAAAATCAACCATAGAACGAGAATTAATATAGTTCAGCAGAATACTATGCAGAGTAAGGATTGAATCAAACACATGAAAATCTTTAAGGTCGAGCTTTAATTTCAGGTCCCCTCGTATGTTGTATGAGTGTTCTTTAATTTTCTTCAATATTCTTTAGGTTTTATAATAAGAAACATGATGTTTAAACTGCAGCATATGGATGTATGAGCGTTGTTATTGAAAGCAATCACCACTTGATTAATTTCATTTTGTTCATATTCTTTTTCTAAGCTTACCATCTCTGTAATTTTGTAAAAACTAAAGACGCTTCCTGTCTTTCTAATTTTGACGATCTGTTCCTCCGGATTATAAGCGTTAAAAATTTTAGTAATGAGGGTACATCCTTCAGATTTTTTTCTATCAAAAAATTAATTGAAAGTTCGATTATCTGCTTTATTGATAGGTTTTTGTTTGAAAAAATCAACATATCGTCTTATATTACAAAATTTGAGTTATTTTTGTCACATTAACCACTTTTATGTGACACGACAGCATTGATAAGGTGAATGGTATCGACAAATATTTACCTATCAATATAAAGACAAAACGACTATGACCTGTTAAAAGCACTTTTATTGCACAGGCATTCCTTTTACGATTTATTTCTATGTAAATTTGCATCTGTATGTTAATGTTGATTTTTTTATTGGTAATTTAAAAAAAATAACCGATTTTATGTTGATTATGGTTTTTAATCATTTAAATGTCGAAGGATGGTATCGATCATCTGTTTTTTTGTTCATTCGTCGTTTATCGTCGTCACCTGTAGGTATCTCCGTATATGAAATCCCTCATGAGATCAAGAAACTCTCATTCAAAGCGAGTTATGAAATGCCATCATAGACGACACACTTTATAATCTATGTTGCAGCAGCAGGTAGTTCGTTAACGAATGCAGTAGCAAAATATTTTATTGATGTCTCCCCCAAACAACAAAAAAAGCAACAAAAAAGAGAGAGAAAGAAACGAGATTTATGAAATTCAAATGGCGCTAATCTTTGTTCGTACGCTAATTAATAGTTTTATCGGTTTTGTCTCAAATTCGAGTCATGTAGTGCTAATCACGCTAAATATTGCATCAACAGCAATTAACAGGATGAGCAAGTAAGTGAGACGTAAGTAACTTGACAATTTTCTTCCCCTTTTTGTTTGATCATTCGCATTGATCGATGCAATGCCGGTCTTTCTTTAGACTCAATCGCAAAAAAAAACAGTAACTGACCTATCGTCACTTCATGCTAAAAATTGAACATCGTCGTCGTTATTTTATATAAAAGTTGGTTGTTTGATCATTTGATATTGCAAAATAATAATAAAAAAAAATATTCGTGAAATGACTGCTGAGTGTGTGTCTGTGTAATTTCAAATATAAACAACAACAACAACTTACGAAAAAAAAAAATTATGCAATATTTATGTTTTTTTTTTCGTATGGATACGCGATATGTGGCACGGTGGCGTCTCCATTCAATTTCAATAACCACAAACTTTGTTTCATTCAGCTAATATTAATGATAATAATTGGTCGTTGCACTGTCATCGATGCATTTTTGATGAATTCGTATCGTCCCAATTTTTTTTTTTTTTTTTTTTTTTTTTTGAAATAATCTCATATCACGGTCGAATCTTCTTTGAATTGTTGTTGACGTTGATTGATAATAAAACATTGCTCTGCTTCACTTGAACGAAGGTCATATACGCGAAATTTCAATGGCACGATTGCTAATCAAATATTTAAAAATAGCAAAAAAATAAACATAAAAATAGTTTTTTTTAGCGGTTTCTAGTTTATTTTTATGACATTTGCAGTTCCGGTCATCTAACGCTTATCAAATCATCATCGTCGTCAGTAAAAGTAAAATCATAACTCTTGTTGATAAAAAAAAATCCAGCAGAGATAAGTTGAGATATAACAAACAAAAGAGCGACGACATCATTAACTTGTCAAATTATGCCACATCAGACACATTGTGAGCGTGTAGTTTTGATCACAAACAAAAGTCGACGTTTTTTTTTGTGGTACCTTTCATTTCGGCATAATTTGGTCGTAAATTTCTGAAGAAGCTCTTTTTTTGTTTGTTTGTTATTTGTAACGAAGACGGCGACGCGAAGAGGCGTCAAGAGACAAATTTTTTATTTATTACAGCTTTCCGTTTGACCTACACCAACTTATTTATTACAAATTATGATAATTTTATGCCCATTAGAGACACCATCATCAGCATAATTATGTATGTCAAAAGAAATTAACGCCATTTTTAGGCTAATAATGTAACTGTTTTTACGTCAAAATTAATTTTTTATTATCTAAGGATCGATTAAATATTCAATTAAGTGAAATTAAGCGATTTTTTTTCGCACAAATTATAAAAAAAATTGTAATATTCGTCATTGTCTTGTCTCGTTTTTTTTTTCTCGGTACAATTTGACAATAATTGCGTTTTATAATGAGTAAATAAACAAAACAACAAAGTAAACACGAGACGTAATAATTTCTATCTCTCACTCCTCCGTGTCTTGAAATCGTTAATAAAAGTGATATAAAACATAAAGTTACGATGTTCACACATTGCTTGCGGAGCGTAAGTTATGTTGTTGCATTGGCGACGATCAAGTGTGCAATTAATTGATTTTTATCAGGTGTGAGTAAAATAAAGCAAGTGAGATGCAGGAAATTATGAAGAGGCGACAATGTGAAGATTTTTTAAATTTGTGAAAATTTTATTTTTTTTTAATTTTTAAATAACTTGAAAAATTATCAATAAATTTGATTATTTAAAAAAAATGTCTTAATATTACAAGTTTCTTCATACATTTAAAAATATGGGGTTTTAAATAAATTTAACTGACGTATTTAGTTAAAGATATTTTGTCAAAATTGTAAAAAAAGTGTCAACCCAAAAAATTGCGAACAAGGCAAAAAATTACGTTTCAGAGGCATTTTATTTATTTATTATAGATCTTTTTTTAAATACTTCTATTAACGAAAATAGGTTTTAAAATTCGTTTTATTAACATTTTTACGTTAATTTTTTTAATTTTTAACGAAATTTTGAATTTTTCAATATTTTTAACAAAATTTTTGAGAATTTATAATTTTGATGAATAATAATTTATTTTTTTTATCTTAAGAGAAATAATTTTAATTTTTTCGAAATATTTGATAAAAAAAAATAAAAAAAAAACAATGGAAAATTATTGTTCTATTAACTTCAAAATTGAATTATCTACGTTACGGTATTAAGTAAATTTTCACTGTTTTTAAATTATCCTATAAAATTTTATATGGTGCTGTTCATTAAATTTTACTATTTTTTTCCGAAATTTATAATTTTTTCACTCTTAAAACAAAAATATTAGTAAAACATTTACAGTATAAACTCCCAAAATGGGCACCCAAAATTCAAATAACTGTACGAATTAGAGAATTTTTATTCTCAAATTGGGCACCTCCATATTCATGAAAATATCTTTTATTTTCGAGAAAATTTTTAATGTTTGGTCAGTTTTACCAAAAAAATTATTTAAATTAGCTGAATAAGGGGAGATGGGGCCAAATCATAACTCAAACTTCAAATACGTGGCGCATACAGAAAAATGAAAAGTTTTATGGATGTGTTAGAGAATTTAGTTTACTTTGATTTGGCGCTTAAAAAACTCAATTATATCCATTATTAAGAAAGTTATGATCGTTTTAGTAAAAAAAAGTCATATTTATGAATGTGCCCCAACCGTGGGGTGCATTCATAAGTCCCTATGACACAATCGTAAATAACTGTTATTCATATGGAAGTCAGTTTTTTTGAAATGTATTATTGATCTACGAATCTCAGCAGACTTTTTCGTGATATTTTTTCTTCACATTATTTTCCAAAAGCTCATTTTATAGCAAAGACGTATCAGTCATACGTTTATGAGTGAAAAATGGATTTTAGCCTTTTTTTGGCATCTAAGTCTACTTTTCGCAAAATTTTTTAATTGAAAATAGTATTTCTCAAAAAAACTAATAAAATCATACAAAAAAATTTTGGATTTATGAACATCGCTATACTGTGATATGTGTGTTATGAAGTAGCCCCAAAACGGAAATTGATACAAAGCTCTGTGTATCTCAAGATGCTTGAATATTTTTCAAAAATTTTTTTGGTGAATTTCTGAAAGACACTTTGTACTAACTATCTAAAATGACATTTTAAATTTATTCATACTATATATTGAACTTTTAACTAGTTTTATGACTTCATTAAAATTTACTTTGAG
Organism: Culicoides brevitarsis; assembly: GCF_036172545.1. NCBI lineage: Eukaryota > Metazoa > Arthropoda > Insecta > Diptera > Ceratopogonidae > Culicoides > Culicoides brevitarsis. The sequence continues at coordinate 33,165,942 of NC_087085.1, read as the reverse complement.
GTCCGAAAAACAATTTTTCTCGATTTTCTCCGAAATGACAGAATATATCAAAAAAGTGTCTTCTGTGTATTTAAAGTACGTGTAAAACTGCACCTTTCGTAGAACAACATTTTTTGATTTGCCCTTTGTAAATAGGCGAAAAAGCAATTTATGAAGTAGCCCCAGTTATGATTTGGCCCCACTTCCCCCTATATCATACTTTACAAAAAATTTCAACAAAAATAATAATTTTCTTTGAAAAATTAAAAAAAAATTGATTACTTTGAATTCATCAAAACTTTGAGTTTTCTGTAGTTCATACTCTTTTTAATGACAATTTTAAACCATTTTTTATTGAAAATATTCTAAATAAACATAAAACTTGAATTTTTGGTCAAAACTTCATAGAAATCGGGGTGCCCAATTTCAAAATATGCCGAATCTCAGAATTGCCTATTTTGAGAGATTTTACTGTATTTTAATTTTTATGTAAAAAATATTAAATTAATTAATTTAATTTTTTCAATATTTTAATTTTTTTTGAAGTTCAGATTTTTAAATTAATTTAGTTAATTTATTTAATTTTTTTTTAATTTTTCATTTATTTTTTTATCGAGCTTGATAATTCATTTATTTTTATTTTTTTTTATAATAATTTTTTTTAATTCTAAAAATATTTGGTCTATTGAAATTTTTGAGTGCTGTTGAATTTTTTTTTAATTTGAAAAAAAAAAATAAATAAACATTTTAAAAAAATGAACAAAAATGAAACTTTACCTTCAATTACGAGTCATTGCCCTCCTAAATGAATTCCGACATAAAAATCAAACGCATGTCACAATGCAATATTAAAACATCGAGTTTCCTCTGCAACACGAGCATTCTTTAAATTCATTACCGGAATAACTAAACATTGATGCAACTTCGATAAAATTGAGATGACACAAAAATTATCGCTTATTTTGTTGTCAATGTGCGATGCTGCTGCGATGACATGTGAATCAGCACACACAAAATATCCCTTCACTTTTGTCTCTCTTGCATGTTTAATCCATCCGCCGCACAAAGAGACATAAAATTATGCGTGTGTCATAAATTTGCGTTGATCATGTTGTGACTCTGTTAAAAAATAATAATAATTATCGATTGATGGTCTGAAGTCACGTAAAGCGTTAATCCTTTCTAAGCTTTTCGGTAATCTCTTATGTCTGTCAACTTCCTTATCGCAATTATGGAAATAATTAAAAAGTGATGTAGGTCAAGCGCAATGACAAATATTTTGCTCGAGATAAGATAAATTAACGCAAAAAATCAAACAAATCTGATTCAAGTAGACGCACATTTGCATCACGCGATTCAATTGGTACTTTATAACATGCATGACATAATAATGTATGCGATAATGTTGTATGGAGCGAAGAGGTAATTATGGTGCCGACAGCCAATCATCGAGTAATAGGTCAACAACGGTCAATTCAAGACAATAAACAATGGCAAAGAGTGATTTATTGGTTATCGTTAAGGCGAAAAATTGCTGGAAAGTGCGTACTTGAAGCACTTCGAATTGATTTCCAAAAATAATAAAATGATAAGATATCGGAAGTACTTCTACAACGTTTTAAGAAGCTTGAGATAAGAAGTTCATTGCAACTATAAGAAAGGAAATTTCCGGCTTCTTTCACATGAGAAATTAATTTGTAACTGCCACAAATTTCGGGTTTGGTTTACATTTTCGAAATTTCCCCGAGAATTTCTCTCCGTTGTTGAACGGATTTTCGTCTCCGAGGAATTCGTCACAACGACTTTGTGCTCTGTACGTGTCGCCGATTTAATCAAAATGCCAAATCACAGTCGGATTCAGAAATTAAGTTCAAGCAACGCTGAACAATATTTGCACAGCAATAATTAATTTACTGTCGTTCGTCAGCATCGCTCAAAAATAAATTTTCCTTCAAGAGATCTTATCAGTCAGAACTTCACCTTCCACTTGATTGGACTACCGAAAGCAGTTAAATCCTCTTGTTGCGATAATTTTTTTTATCTGTGTAATTTTTGTTTTAAATATCATAAAAAAAATCTGAATTGCCGACTTTCGTTGGATGATAAGACAAGACAGACAGATAATTCTAGTGGATTCGGAAATTTTTCAGTCATTTTCGGTGCTTTGGCGTGAAAAGACCTATTTTTTGCCTTTTATCCATTGAGAAAAAAAAATCACGAGGATGGATGTCGTACAAAACGTTACATCAACTGTTCAAACGCACTTTGGTACCGTAGATTATGCAGTTTTTGTGATGATTCTTTCGCTTTCCGCTGGAATTGGGGTTTATTTCGGATTTTTTCGACGTGGCGAAGACTCAACGGAAGAATATTTGCATGGAGGACACAAAATGAAAGTTATTCCAATTGCCATTTCCTTGATCGCGAGTCAGTTATCTGGCGTAACAATGATGACCGTACCTGCGGAGATGTATTTTTACGGAACGCAATATTACATTATCGCTATTTTGATGATTGCCATCACTTTTGTGATAAATTCCTTCGTTCAAGTTTTCTACGAGAACAAGTTGTCAAATTGTAACGAATATCTGGAGTATCGTTTTAGTGCGAGTGTTAAACACATTATTCAAGTCGTTTATATTGCCACGAATTTTTTGATGCTGCCAATTGTTATCTACATTCCGTCTTTGGCATTTTCGCAGGTAACGGGAACGAGCATTTCGGTCATCAATGCGATCGTTTGTGGCGTTGGCGTGTTCTATACGATGTTCGGAGGTATCAAAGCTGTGGTTTGGACAGATGTGCTTCAAGCTTTTGTCATGGTAGCATCGACATTTTTCATCGCGGGTTACAGTTTGAATCTGCTTGGAGGGTTTGGGGAAGTTTTCAGTATCGCAAGTAATGGAGGAAGACTCGAACTGTTGAAGTAAGTTTGTTTTTCTGAATTCTGAATTAAATAACAAGACAACAATTTTGCAGTTTAAACTTTGATTTCACATCTCGCATCACTTTTTGGAATTCGAGTCTTGGATATTCGTTGGGATGGTTGGCATATGTTGGTTTGAATCAAAATTGCGTGCAACGAATGGTGTCTTTGCCGTCAATGAAGAAAGCTCGTTGCGCAATGTGGCTTTTCTGTTTGGGATTTATCTTCATTACGAGTTTGACATGCTTCACAGGTCTCTTGATCTACGCCAAATATCACGATTGCGATCCAAAAACCGTTGGGCTCATTGAAAAAGCTGACCAAATGTTGCCCTTGTTCGTGCAAGATGTTGTCGGACACATTCCTGGCATCACGGGCATCTTCATCTCATGCGTTTTTAGTGCTGGGCTGAGCACAATTTCAGCTATGATGAATGCTCTTGCGGGAATTGTGTATCAAGATTACTTGAAACCGATGAACTGCATCGGGCATACTGAAAGAAAGGCGAATTTATGGATGAAGGGAATCGTACTTACCTTTGGCATCTATTGTGTCTTGATGGAAGTTGTCATCGAGAAGTTTACTCATCTCTTGGATGCTGTTTACTCCATTTCAGCTCTTCTCAATGGACCAACTGTTGGTGTCTTCACGTTGGGACTTCTTTGGCCTTGGGCAAACAAAAAAGGTGCTCTTACGGGAGTTCTTGCAAGTGTTGGAGGTTTGTCGTATATCGTCATTGGACATCTTTCTCTCAAATTTCAAGATCAATTGAAATATCCAACGCTTAACACATCCATTGAAGGATGCGCAGACTTGGGAATTAATATCACGAATATTGACTTGAATATCGCTCCGATTCCTGAACCGATTGAATTTAGTTTGAACACGATTTCGTTTCCGTGGTTCAGTTTGATCGGCGGATTGATTGTTTGGGTCGTTGGAATTCCTGTTAGCGCTTTTACGGGCGGCAATAACACACGAATGCTTGATGTTACGTTGTTGGCTCCCGTCATTCGTGGATTCTTCAAGAAAGATAGAACTGAAAAAGGAGAGGAAATGACCTTTATTGAGAAGAAAATTATGTAAGATTGATTTTTTTTTGTTTGAAATTTTAATTTTGATTAAAAATTTTTGAATTTATTTGTAGAATGGACACGAATGGAACAATAACGGAACAGATTTTTGCTCAAAAAGATGATTATGAGATGGAAAAGAAGGATCGAGATTAAAATTTTTATAGTTTAATAGAAATATAAACCAAAAAAGTATTCAAAAATAGGAAAAATGAATAAAATTTATTATATAAATACGGAAAATATGAAGAGAAATCATCTCTGGAATGAACATTCTTATTCAATTTAGGTTTAAAATATTTTAAATAATGAACGAATAAACAAAAGATTAGTTGAAAAATTCATGGAAAATTAAATTTTTGACATTTTTTAGTATTTTTTGATTAAAAAACGACAATAATGTCCAGTAAACATTAAAATTATATTAGATATGAACTTGAACTTGCTTTAAAAACGCATTATCTATCGAAAATTTGATGAAAAAATTTTTGAGTCACGTGACCAAATTTTTAAAATTTTTCTTAAACTTTTATTTTTTGTTTTAATTTTGACTTAAAAATTAAATAAATGTAAATAATCAATGTTCAACGTTTAAAAATGTAAAAAAAAGTGGTAAAAAAATGATTTTAATAACGGTTTATCACTTTCGTTCGTCTCAAATCATTGGACTACTGTGATCCGGCGAACAATAAACTCCGGGTGTGGTTTGTGGATCGCCCGACAACATTACTTCCGGCGAATATCGCGCCAACGGAAACACAGCGGCAAAAATAAAAACGTAACACTTGCGCCACCTGGCGAGAAGTTAGTATTCAATGGCGTGCATGTAAGACACTGAATAAAAACAATTAAAATCGTCTTTTTCGCAATAAATTCAAACAAATAATTGCAATGGAGTAATCGAGCAGACACTTGAACCGATAAGCAATCGATAGAAATCATCTCGTTGGAGTATTGTGATTAAATTCAATGTAAAAATTAGTGTTTAAAATTAGTTGTGACAGCTTCTTCTATCGCTCGCACTGTACATCACAAAACAATACACAGCCAGATTTTTTTTTGTGTGTGCGATTGAGACAAAATATCATATAAAGCGACCGAAAAAAGTCACAAAATCCGAAAAAACCGCAGCTAAAGACATCCACGGGCTAGAAAAAGAGGTAAAAATGGGCAAAATTTAAGAAATTCGCACAACATCACAAACAACGACCAAAAAGTTACAACAAGACGTAAACGCGGATTGACTTAATCTACTTCCTTATAAATTTATCAGGAAAACGAGTTTTATTCGCAAAGTTGCTTCGAAAATTGTGTTTCAACATCAGAACTCTTTGTCTTCATCTTCTTCGTAAATATTTTTCATTTCGAATTTTTTGCTGCCTTTAATTGCTGTTTGAATTAAAAATTCACGCAAATATCAAAATTAAAAATAAATAATTAATTAAAGTGATTTCTTCCAAAAAATCAAAATCTGTTTTGCGACAAAAAGTGAAAATGCACCGGCTTGAGATTGTGTTTGTCAAAAATGACTAAAATTAGTGGAATTTCTAGATAAGAATGGGAGATAAGACAAACCTGTGCTGATAGCCAGACAACAAAAATGGAGCAAAATTGTCGAATTTGAGCGAATTCTCGTGAAAAGTGCAAATTTCACACAACTGAATAAAAATTTCTCGCCACTCGTTTCATTGATAAATTTAAATTTGAAACAAAATTTAACTTTTTTTTTGTCTTCACCTCAAAACATGCATCGTACATCGGATTTCGTTGTCTTGTTGATGTTGTGTGATGCGCGGCGCGCGGTTTATATTTAATCCACATTTGACTAATTATAGATTTTTATTATTTAGGAATCAAAGTTGGATCGCGTTTGTATAGATCTACTAAACAAACAAAAAAACCACACGGAAAAGTAAATAAATGAATTGAAAATTTAGAAAAAATGATCAAATATTAACAAACAAAACGTACGGAAAGAGAAAAAAAAGTTTAAAGGAGTGAGATCTAAAATAAAATAAAAAACATTCAATTAAGTGATTAATTAAAAAAAATTAGAACCAATTTAAGAGAGTTGATTAAGAGAATCAAACGGAACACAGTCGAAAGCTTATCATCGCGCGTTTGTCGGAACGACAACTTTTTTTTTTGGGAACATTTTCGTAGACCGGCGTCAAAATAAAAGCCGCAAAAATTGGAAGAACCAAGAGCATGACACATAATCTAGGGATGGCTTCATACCGAATGCCAGGACCTGGATTGTGTCAGCCATCGGATTTCAAGCCGCCGCCTCCCGAAGCGTCGCAAATCACGGCAGCCCCGAGTAATCCGAAGAAACGACGAAAAAATGCAAATACCGCAAATCCACCGATAACGTCGACGCCAACGCCTACGCCGCAAGATCTTTTGCCGCCGCCACTCAGCGGATTCGGCGATACAATTGTCGCATCAAACCCCTTCGATGATGCGCCTTCGATGAATCCATCGCCAATGTCGCATATGGGCGGCATGCATCCCGGCATGAATCCTCATATGCATCCACATATGGGAGGAGGCCCGATGCGCGGTATGAGTCCCATGAACATGGGAATGATGCCGCATATGGGAGCGCGAGGCGGAATGTCACCCATGAGCGGAATGCCGCCCGGAGGAATGTCTCCAATGAACCCCAATATGTCGCCGATGGGAGGTATGTCGCCGTTAAGTGGACCAAATCGATCGATGGGGAGTCCCATGAGCGGAAATCCATTAGGTAAAATTCATAAAATTTGAATTAAATTTTTTTTTTTACATTTTTTGTCTTTTTTTTCCATTGCAGGAAGTCCAATGAACGCGATGGGATCTCCGATGAGCAATAGCATGGGTTCTCCGATGCACGGTTGTGGAATGAATAACGGGCCAATGTCGATGCATAGCCCCCTCGGAAATGGCGGAATGCCCCTGAATCCGAATCAAATGCCATCACACATGCCATCACAAATGGGACCTGCGTCTCGAATTAACAGTATGCCTAATGGACCATCGCCAATGCCGGGAAATAATCCCTCGATGCCGCCCCAAATGATGGGAGCTGGCGGCCCAAATAGCAACAACGGTCCTACAAATCCAATGAATAGCAATATTATCAATAGTAACGCGTCAATGGGCAGTAATAGTAACCTTATGCCGCCACAAATGGGACCTGGAGCACTAAATACGCCCAATGACTCGATGAATAATCAAAATTTAGGTTTAACGCCGCAGCAAATGCAACAACAGCAACAGCAGCAACAACAACAAACACCTCAGAATCGATTAGGTGAGAATTTTTTTTCATAAAACTTTTCTGAAATTTATAAGAAATTTTGATGAAAAGTAAAATTTTGAAACTCAAGGATATTAATAATTATATATTTTCATAAAATTGAAAAAAAAATTGATGAAAAATGACATTTTAAAAATTTAAAAACATGGTGTTTTTAACAAAAATTGACTTAAAATTTAAAAAAAAAAGAATTTTGAAGCATGAAAAAAAAATTACTTTGAAATTTTTTTAACAAAATTCAACAGAAATTTTGATAAAAACTGAAATTTTTAATTTTAAAATTAAATATAATTTTTTGTTTCAACATTGTTCGGAAATTTTGATAAAAAGTAAGTTTTGAAGCTTCAAAAAAGTTAATTTGACATAATTTTTCAGAAAAATTTGACAAAAATCGAAATTTAAATAAGATTTGAAGCTTCAAAAGATAATTTTCTAATCCGTGAATGACTTTCAAAAGAAAATTTCTTAAAAAATTCGACTTTTTATCAAAATTTTTCATCTAAAAAATTTCAACAAAAAAATTTTGCCTCATTTTCTTATTAAAATTTATCTTTTTTCTTCTCAGGTATGCATCCAAATTCAATGATGGGCGGTAGTCCTAACATGGGAGGCGGTCCAATGCCTCCAATGGGTAATAATGGACCCGGCGGAATGCCATCGCATCCACAAATGGGCAACATGATGGGAGGTCCAATGAGTATAGGACCGAATAACGGACCAAATGGCATGGGACCAAACGGACCAATGGGAATGAATCCATACGGACCTCCGAAACCGATGCCCGTGAGTGCCGGCAAAGTTTATCCGCCCGATCAACCGATGGTTTTCAATCCACAGAACCCGAATGCGCCACCTATTTACCCCTGTGGGGTATGCCATAAAGAAGTGCACGATAACGACCAAGCGATGTTGTGTGAATCGGGATGCAATTTTTGGTTTCATAGGTAAAAATTTCCTTTAAACTGTCAAAAAATGCCAAAAATTAATAAAAAATTAAAAAAATTTCAGACCTTGTAGTGGTTTAACAGAGGCAGCTTATCAACTAATACACACAGAAGTTTATGCCGAATGGTGTTGTGACAAGTGCTTGGCTTCCAAAAACATACCACTCGTTAAACTAAAACCATAATGCTACATGTTCGACTTTTTATCGAAGTAATTTTAGATTTTTTAATTAGAAGAGTATTTAACACACACAAAAGTTTTTATTTAAGATTCCTCAAGAAATTTCAACGCAATTATTACTTATGATTTTAAATACTTAAATTTTTACGATCTTCACAAGAAACTTGGTTTTCCGTGATTTTATCGTCTTTCGCTATAAGTAATTTTACTAAAAAAAACACACAAAACTGATTTTAAGCAATATTTTATGTAAATTTTAAAAAAACTCTTGAACTGTAAATAACAAAAATCATTAAAAACCATATTTTTTCTGAAGATCAACTCATCATCCACGTCATTCTAATCAACATTGAAAATTCTTACAAAATGAGATTATCAACAAAAATTAAGAATGATATTTAGTTTTTAAGGCCGATCGTTATACAACTATTTTAAATGTACAATACTGTTAAAAAAAAGTTTTATTTTGTAATAAAAGAAAAGTGAGAGAACGAGAGAGCGAGAAATAGTTTCATTAATTAATAAAAAAAATTTAATTATTATAAAAATTGTATTTTTGTGACTATTTAAAAAAAATTAAAAGAAAATAAATGCCTTTTCAGAGAGAAAAAAATTTAAATTTAAACAAAAAAAAGTAATTATAAAAATAATATTTTAACATGAAGAAGAAAAGAAAAAATCCAACGGAAATTAATATAAATGTAAATAATAAAAAATAACGAATTAATTAATTTTTTGTTGTATTTTTAATGAAAATGCCCTTTTTCTATATTTAATTAAATTAAATTAATTAATTATTTTTTTAATTAAAAAATAACAAAAAAGCAAAAATTTTAGGCCTATGTATAAGTGAACTCCATCAAAATTTCGAAATAGAGACTGCTAAAATTATTATTTAAATAAAATTTATTTTTAGTCATTAATTTTATCATTTTTTTTTTGGTTCATTAAATTAATTAATTGTTTTAGGTGAGTTTTAAATTAAATATTTTCACCATATTCGAGCCACTTTTTAATAAAAAAAAAATATCTACCTCTTTTTAATTCTCAATAATATTAATACATACAAAAAAATTCACAAACTTGCTCACGTCCTAAAATTTATTTTATTTTTATCATCAAAAAGTGATAATTCACATTTTTTAAATTAATTTAAAATTAATAGAAATTAGATTTTATTTAATTAATTAAAAAAAATTACAGAAAAATTATTAATAGGTTAAATAAATTGTTTTATTTGTAAAAAAAATAAATAAATAAACTATATATTGTAAATATTACTAATTTTTTTTTAGAAATATAAGGAATTAATACGAAAAAAAATTTTTTTTGTGATTTTTATTAATTCAAAACGACCTAATAATTAATTACGGTTGTTAAAGCATGACATGACTTCACTTGATTTTATCCGTCTGAATCCGGTGATTATTTTTTGCATGATCATTATCGAATGGGGCATAAGTATAAAGCATTGTTCGGTAATAAACCGTCAAATTATGCGGAATAATTTTTTTTCGGGTTAATTTTTTTTTTGGGTCCTTAATGGACTTGAACATTTTTGACGAAATTTTATCGAAAAATTTCATTAAGGTTAATTTCGTCACTAATGTGAGTCACCCTTGTTGTATTTTCGTGAAAAAATTTTATTCCTTAACGAGTTGCGACAACTATTTAAATGCCCCGAGTAAAAAAATAATTTATGGAATAACTTTTGAAATGTCTCCACGAAAATTGGTAAAGCATGATTTCAGACGAGTCACTAAAAATATAATTTTATCCTCACGAAATCAAACAAAAATGATGGGAAAACCAACAAATGCTCTGGATTTTACAATTTTAACTCACGAATTGGCTCCGACGAGGTTCATTGTACGACCCTCAGTCAAAAATAAATATTACAATAAATTCAATTTATTTATATTAAATTTTTATGTGTCAACTTTCCCTTTCGAAACGCATGAATTTTGATATAACATTAAAATAGTCAATAAATTTTCAACGGAAATTCCCCCATTTTCCATTATTTTCCATTTGTTTGATAATAACATTAAAAATTTTTCAACGTCGTGTGTTTTCATTTCGTTTATTTTTAATGAGAATGCAAAGAAACACGCCACAAAAAGCCACAAACATGTTTTTTGAGCGGCTAAGTGATTGTTTGCCCGAAACTTTGGTTTGATGAAGAGATACTAAGTAAACAAAGCCCACGTGATTGTTGCCCACACTCAAGATTTTCTTCAATAAAACTTACAAAAAAAAAATGAGGGAAACGAACTCCACGCGATCCGTTGTAAGCCACCCACGTGCAAGAAGAGCGAAAAAAAATATTATTTCAATATTTTCCGTCTCCATCGTTGCATTACATTGAAAATATTTGCCGGTCTTCGTCGTTGCTTCGTGTGTGCATGTGCCACAATTTCCATGTGTTTCCACGATGAGTGCGATGTACGCCACACATTTAATCATTTTCCTGTCAAGCGGAGCTCAGTCGCGAAACGGCATTTGATGTTTCTAGTTCAAATAGTTTTAGTTGTGATTGAACATTCTTTCATGTAACAATTTCGGCTGTTTTTTGGCATTTTTGTGTCAAAGTTAATACTTGCGCTAAAAGAATTTCAAAGTAATTATCGCTGAAAAACAAAAAAAAAAGTTAAATTGAAAGATAAATGAAAAATTTTTAAAAGTAAATAGTTTTAATTGAAATATTTATCATGGGACGGTGATAATTGTTGGTAATTTAGTGTTTTTAGTGGAAAATCATGTTGATCATGCAAAAAGAATATTATTAATTAAAAAAGTTAAAAATATCGCTAAAAAGGAAAAACGAAACAGCAAACAACATCGACATGACATAGTTTCGACAAAATAATTTTCCAGAAATATTACGGCTGTTAAATGTATTTCAGTAGTTTTAGTAAGTTTTTCCTTTGATAAACACGTGAAAAGTTTTAAAATTGCATTAGAGAGGCACAAGTTTTTTTAAAAAGAATTTTTATTCAAAAATTATTTAAAACTTAGAATTATTTTCAATAATTTTTTATTCAGTGTCAAAAACTTGTAAAAATAAATTAATGTGAATTTTTAATTAAATTAAATTAAATTATTTTTTTTAGTAAAAATCGATTCAATGGAGTTATATTTTTTAAATAAATTTAAATTTTAATCATTAAATTTATTTATAAAATATAAAAAAATATATTCAATTGAATTATAATTAAAAATTAATAAAATTTTTTAATTCAATTATTTTTTTAAATTATATTTTATTTAATATTTTATTAAAAATATTAAAATTTTAATTTAATTTTATTTTATTCAAATTTATTTTTAAATAAAAATTAATAAAAGTTTTAAATTAATTTTTTTTTATATTTTATTAAAAATATATTTATTATTTTATTTTTTTTTAAAATATATTAAATTGAATATTAAAATTTTAAATTAAAAAAAAAATTAAATAAATTAAAAAAAACACGAAATTTAAAAAAATTATTTTTTTTAAATTAAAAAAAAAAATTTTATGAATTTTATTGAAAATTTATGATTAAAAATAATTTTTTAAATTTTATTGATATTTTAAAATATTTTGAATTTAAAAAAATTAAAATTAGAAAAGAAAATTCAAATGTAAATTACATTTTAAAATTCTCACAAAGACTCAGAATGATTTTTTTTCAATATTTTACCTAAAAAATAAATTATTATGTAATTTTCAAGCTTAAAATTCTTTAATTAACTCATATCCTTCAAAAAACCACTTCCTCTCTAATGCAAAAACGGTAAACACACACAGCGAACAACTATTTTTAAGTTTTTCACCGCAATGAGCAATTAATTTTCAAAGCAAAAATAAAGTAGAGACAGTTATAATTGCGAGCTCTAAAAATATTCTCTCGACTTGATAAGAAACTTTTCGAAATAAACTATAAAATCTACAAACAACTTATTTATAGAACGAAGAAAAAGTAAAAAAAAAAGTTTTGTGTCCCACTCTTTACTACAACTTTACTAAAAATTACTTTACAAAAAAAAAAAAAAAAAAATGGGAAAGCTCTCCGACAATTACGAGCCTTGATGAACACAATAAATTTCCATGAAAAGTTTTTTTTTCAACATTTTTGTAGTTATTAATGTCATTTTTCATGCGACTGACGCCAAAATTAAAATCAAGGCGACGATAGTAGGCATTGTCATTCGGGACAGAGTTCAAGTAAGACGTCATTTTCCCTCATTTACACCACACAAACATTTATTTCGTCAATAAAAAATAACAGGCGGAAAGCAAAAAATTAATTTGTTAAAAATTCACGGTTCAAATTTTCCATTTTATTCGTTAGTTTGATGGCTCGCTGACACAAAAACAAACTAAAATTGTTGCAAAAATTTCGCTAAATTGATATTAAAAACACACATAGAGAGAAATCAATCACGTCACTTTATTTTTGCTTCGACGTACGAAAAAAAAAACAAAATTTTCGTTACAAATGAGTTCATGGTTTTCAGAGTTGTATCTAAACAAGAACCGCAAAAGTTTGAGTAACGATTTGGATTTAAATGGAAACTCATTTCTTAATCAAAACAATAACATCGTCAACAACAATACGGTGAAGAGCATGAAAAATTACTCAAACATCAAGGCGAGTAATCGGAACAACAGGCAAAAAAAGGCAAATAACAAAAATGTCGATAGCAAGGACAGCAGCGGAGGCGATCAGGAAAGTGAAAGTAGCGAGACGGAGGCGAGTAGTGAAGAGTCAGAGGATGAAGAGGAAGACGATGAGGAGACGGGAAGTGATTCTACTCAAAGTTCGAGTTCAAGCGACGAGAGTGACGAGGAAAATTTAAGAAAAAGCAAGAAACCAACCAATAAGTTTAAGGAATGTTGTCAGACTGGATTGTTAAAAGTCAATAATAATACGTATTCGGTGATATTTAATAGTAAAAGTGAAGATAATTGTAAGAGTTATTCGATTCCGAAGACGAAAGGATTACCTTATATCAAGTAAGTAAAATTTTCTTTTTATTATTTTTCGGAAATTTAATGTTTTTGAGATCGATGTTAAAAATTTTTATGAAAATTCAAGAAAAAACCGGATTTTAATTCCCAAATACGAATTTTATTTTAATTTTTTTTAAGTAAAATTGTCAAAAATTGAAATTTATAAAAGTTTTATACAAATTTGAATTTTTTTAGTTTTGTGACAAAAATTTCCGATTTTTACTATTTTTCCTAATTTTATTTTCTATAGAGTTAAGTTAAAATTTTTTATTTAAAAAAAATAATTAAATTTTTTTATTAAAAAAAAAAACAATTAATTTTTTTTATTTTACATATTTAAAATCCAAATAAAATTTTATATTATATTCCAAAAATTTTCTTTCCTTAAGATTTTAAAAATTTATTAAATTTTAATATAAATTTTTATGAAAATTTTTTGATCAACTTTAAAATAATTTTTTATTTTTTTTCATAATTTTATAAAATTTTTAGAATAAGTATATCATTAAATTTTTTGCTCAAACTTAAAAAAGTTCAATCATCACAAATTGAAGAAAATAAAAATTTTCGTTTTTTACATTTTTCATGATTTTGAAATTTTATTAAAAAATTTTCAAAAATATTTTTAAGATTTTTGCAAAACATTCAAGCATCATAAATTTAAAAAAAAAATTTTTTCAAAATTTTAATTATTTATAGAAACAAAAAGCGCAAAGACGGTCAAGAAAAGCATTTTAAAAAGAAGAAAAAGTATCCTTTGTCGATTTGTGTCCTTAATAGTCGTTACGAAATAATTGGAAAAGTTGCCAAGCAATTAGGTTACAAACTAGTCAAAGAACTCGACTTATGGAACGTTTGTTGGACCGATTCCATTCCGCCAGTTGAGTTTTGTCGAGAAATGCGTCGTTTCCAAAAAATCAATCACTTCCCCGGGATGTATGAAATTTCGAGGAAAGACATGTTGGCGCGAAACATGAATCGTATGCTGAAACTTTTCCCAACGGACTATCAAATTTTCCCAAAAACGTGGTGTTTTCCCGCTGAGTGAGTAAAATTTTTATTTTTTTGAGTAAAAATCTTATTTTTTTTTTGAAAAACAGTTTTGGAGACGCCATGAGTTACTCTCGTCGCTTCAAAAACAAGACTTTTATCCTGAAACCGGATCACAGTTCACAAGGCAAGGGAATTTGGTTGACGAAAAACTTAAAGGAAGTCGATCCGGGCGAACGACTAATCTGCCAGCTGTACCTTTGCAAGCCCCTTTTGATCGACAACTTCAAATTTGACTTGCGCGTGTACACGTTAATCACATCGCTCGAGCCGTTACGCATTTTTATCTACAACGAGGGACTTGCACGCTTTGCCACAACGAAATACAGGGAACCGAATGCCGTTAACACGTCAAACGTTTTTATGCATCTCACAAATTACTCCGTGAATCGGCACAGCAGGATGTTTTCGCACGACTACGAGGCAGGAAGTAAGCGAAAATTCACACAACTCAACAAAATCCTTGCGAACGAAGGACACGACATCGAAGCGTTGTGGGCGAACGTGGATGACGTCATCGTCAAGACAATAATTAGTGCATGGCCGATGCTAAAACATAATTATAACGCGAGTTTTCCGAATCATGACGTCGTGCAAGCATGTTTCGAACTACTAGGCATCGACATTTTGATCGATCACAAGCTAAAACCGTTCATTTTGGAAGTCAACCATTCGCCCAGCTTCCAAACGAACCAAGAAATCGATCGAGAAGTCAAAGAAGCGTTGATTCGAGACACACTTTTGCTGCTAAATATCGATAATGACGTGAAAAAACGGGTAATTGACGAGGACAAAAAACGTGTGAGAACGAGACTTTTACAGAAAATCCGCGAACACAAGGATGTGCAAGGCGATAATGCTCATAAAATATCAAAAGAGTAAGAAAATTTATTTTTTTCTCCTTTTTCACATAAATTTTTATTTAAATTTCTTGCAGAAGCAGCACAAATGAACCGAACGAAGATGGTTGCAAGGCGTGGGCGATGCAAATTGAGTGGGAAGAAACAAATCTCGCTGGATTTCGACGCGTAATGCCGCCGCCTGGCGATCCAAATCGTTACGCAAAGTTCTTTTGCGCGCAAAATCAGGTGTCAGTGTATTCGGAAACGGCTGCCAGCAAACGTAGGGAAGAGTGTGCGAAGAAACAACGCCTTGAAATCGAGGAAAAACGCAAAATTCTGCGGAATCAACACTGCAAGGGTGAAGGAGACGATCATACTGTCGGTCGAAACAGGAAGAAATTGTCGCTGAAACAATCACAAATGGCAAAAAGTGATGGATTTGCTGTAGAAAACATCCCAGAAACTGAAGAAAAGGAAAGAATTTCGCTTTTATCTCAACGGGAGTTTCTCATAAGAAGCTGTGGATTAATTCAAATGGTAAAAAAAATTTCTTATCAATCAAAGGAAATTGTAAAAAAATATTTTTTTTGTAGATTTATGTCAGTTTTCATCGAAATCAGTTACTAAGTGAGTCAGATCGCCGCAAATATCGTGATACATTTTCCAAACTCACTGCCCTCGAGACAACAATGCAAAATTTACCGTTGCTGCCATTGTATAAAATGCAAAAGAAAATCCAAATGAAGAACGTGCTCATCGACGATCCATCGAATGTCGCGGTACACGAAACGCAAGGCTGGCCAATACGACATCAAGCGCTTCCCTGCCTCAATGTCGAGCAATCCACATATAAAAACAATCGGACAGCGATGGCGCGTTACCTCACAAATTCCATGAAAAAATCCAGTATTGAGGCGCGACAATTTATCGGCGAAAAAATCAAAATTAATAATTTCGAGAATGCCTACAGATAGAAATAGAGCAATATTTATGCGATTTTTATTTTTATTAGAGTCTGGTTTAGAAATTCTACTCGTGAAAATCAATAAAATTTATTTTTTATTCAAAAATCGATAAAAGGTCTCGTCGTAAATCGATAATTTTTTTTTATCAGCGCACAATAAAACAACTATCGGAAGACGAAAGCGAAAGAAGAAGAACAAGGTGAGGCTCCGATCAACTAGTTATGTAAATAAATAACAACAAACAATGCATAAGCATGACCTTTTAACATTCAATAACGGCAAAAACAACAACAAAAAAGACAATTTCGCACCATAAAACATTCTTTATTCCTCAATTTCGTCTTCGTTAATGCTCCGTTGTTTGTCGTAACAGACATGATTGAGGCCTGACACACTTTCACGTCTATTATGCCCATCCGACATATATCCTGAATGTGAAAAGCTAAACGAAGAAAGTAAGTTTCTCGTCATGTGAGCAGCTCGTCATGTGTTTTGAGTATCGATAAAACGAAGCAACTGCCAAGGATCAACAAGTTGAATTCGATTATTTTTTGTGTTTATGTTGAATGTAAATAATTGGCGAAATTGGAGTTTTTAGTGAAATATGGAGCAGTAAAATTGATCTATGGGACATGAAAATGTGAAAAAAAATATTGACTTGTTTGCTTTTATGTGAAGTTTTTGTTGATTTTTTACTTTCCTTCAAAGTGCAACATAAAAAACTTGAAAGAGCTCATGAAACAAATTATACCTAACACCAAAGTAATTTTAAATTATTGAAAAAAAATTTAAATTATTTTTAAAAAAATTAAAATTATTTAAAAAAAAAATAAAAATTATTAAAAAAAAAATTAAATTATTTAAAAAAAAAATTAAATAATTTTTAAAAAAATTAAAATTTAAAAAAAAAATTAAATTATTTTTTTTTAATTTTTAATCAAAATGAAGTTGAACGATTTGAGATTTTTGTTACAAATATATTTTTAAGATTTTTTTTACTCAAAATGCATTAATTTGTCTCAAAACTTCTTAAATATATATATTTTTTACAAAAAATTATAACTTTTATCAAATATTTTTTATTAAAATTGTTTTGTAATTTTTTCTATTAAACTAAAGTATTAAATTTTTAATTCAAAAAGCTTTTTGTTCATTTAACGATTCAAATTTGTCGAAAATTTTAGAATTTTCTTGTAACATTTTTAAATTGCTTCAATATTTTCTAGAAGACTTTTATTTAAATTTTTTTGCGAAATTTTAATTTTTTTTTGAACAGGTTTTTGCCTAAAAATTGAAATATTTGGCTTTAAATTGCTAAAAATTTTAAATTATTAAATTTAAATTTTTAAAAATATTTTAAATTCATTCATTTTAAATTTATAACCTAAAGTTTAGAATTTTTAATTAATTAATTTAACATTTAAATTTTGAGTTTTTTTCTTCAAATTTGGAAAAAATTCGAATTTATTTCTTGTAAAAACTTAAAAATTTTAAAAATAATTTAAAATTCTTCACTAAAATATAAATTTGATAAAAAATTAATTTTAAAAAAATTATGTAGGTATAAAAAATATTTGTCAAATACTTCATTCCGAGCCCTAAGTTATTCACTGTAAATGTATTGAACATTCTTCTACGATTTGTGTTGTGGTTGTGCTATCAATACACTCGCTTTTGTTTAGTTATTTTCGTTCTTTGTTTTGATACTGACGTAAATTTTTGCTTGTTAAAGTTTTCATAGTGTCTCCCTCAAATTTTTATTTTATTTTTAATTTTTATTGCTAATTGATAAGAAATTTAATCTCTTTAAAAAAGACACCGTTCTCTCTATGAAATTCGTTAAAAGCTAAAATTATGTACAAAAGCTAACAAACCAAAAATTAAAAGGTAAGAAGCCATTTTATGGCAGAAATTCTGAAAAATTCGAAAAAATCGAATTTTATCACGAAATAAAGGCTAAAAATTTCGTAAGGAAATGTTTATGAGTCAACTCAAGTAAACCCCCGAAACAATAACAAATCCAATACATTCAAAAATTTTTTCAAATTTTTTGTTTGCTTGTGGTTGTAAAAGTTGATTCATGCACGTTACCCGCCTCTATGATTTTTTTCAATGCAAAATTGACTTGTATTGGTATAAATTACAGTACTCGTTGATAAAAGAAGTCAGTTTTAGCCTTTTTGCCTTTTAACGAAGGTCGGGAGTCTCTGAGATTTTTATCTTGTTTGACCTACTTCTAATCTTCGTTAAGTCAAGAGATATCACCCGAAAAATTTTAATTTCACGCATTATTAAAAAAAAACTGATAAGAAACTTTCTGTGATTTCGTTTCAAGATAAGGAACGTCAACAAACGTCTAAACTTAGTATGGAATTCGCTCCTGATCGCAACAGAGGTTTCATTCACGCACTCCAAATGGACAAAGACAACACAAAAATCCTCGCAATGCTCACGCTGGGCGGCGGAAGTTTGATTTTCGGCTTGCTGCCTGCCTTTTTTTCGCGCCAAAGTCGTCGCCGGCAACCGTTGATGGTCTCGAATTTGCTGTGTTTCGGTGCTGGCGTCCTTTTGTCGACGTCTCTCATTCACATGTTGCCCGAAGTACGTGAAAAACTGCCGAATTATCCGGAGCTGATCTTCTGCGGAGGCTTTTTCATGGTTTACGTTGCGGATGAACTCATGCATTGTCTTTGTGGCGAAGCAATAAGACACATTCACAATGATCCGCCTCGCGTACAGCAGCATCACGGGCATTCACATTCACATGGAACGGCACCTGGCTACGGATCGCTGTCGGAAACGCAAAGTTTGTTAGAGTAAGTTTTGATTTTTAAATATTTTTTATGAAAAATTAATAAAAATTTATTTTTTTTAGTGACAGCTCCGACAATCGTCAAGCAGATACAATCCGCCAAATCGAAGATCGCGCGGATGCCGAAGCAAATGCCCGAATTTGTCACACAAATCACTCCGAACCGTGCGAACAAAGTCTCGCGGGGCACGCAGGACTTCTTTTAGCGCTTAGTTTGCATTCCATTCTCGAAGGCATCGCTGTTGGCGTTCAAGACACTTCCGCAAAAGTTCTTTTGCTGCTCGGCGCAGTTGCTTGTCACAAATTTGTCGTGGGTTTTTGTCTCGGAGTCGAACTTTCATCGACGCCCGGCTCCCGTTTCCGCAATCATTTACTTGCAATCCTCATTTTTTCCTTCGGATCCATTCTCGGTATCGGAATTGGCATGGCAATCGTTGATCTCAAGACGATTTATGACACGTCGGCGTTGCAAGTTTTGCAAGCAGTGGCGGGAGGGACTTTACTTTATGTGACAGTGTGCGAAGTGTTGCCGCGCGAAAAGGCGAGATGGCATTTGAGTAATAAAAAGTTTGCGGGAATGGGTCAATGTCTCTCTGTGATGGCGGGATTCGGGACAATGACGTTGCTCAGTATTTATATGAGTAAGTATTTGGCCTTGAAGAAAATCTGGAGAATTGATACTTGAAAATTTCTCATTTTAGAAGAAGAATAAACTTGAAAATCATCGAATGACTGAAAAAATGGTGAAATTTATCAAAGAATCTGACCAATTAAGAGAATTTAGAAATAATTAGTGATAGAAATTAATTTTTCGAATAAAGTTGACGAAGTATTATGATACCAAAATATTTTTTTTTCATTAATTTTTTTATATTGATTCTTCGAAATAATAAAAATTTAGTTAAAAATGGTTCAATTTTCATTGAAAGTGCTTTATTTTTTATTTGATATCATAAAAAAACATAATTTTGTGTGAAATTTAATTAATTGAGGTTTTTGATCAATATTTAATGCATATCAGTCAAAAAAGTTTATTTAATTATTTCAACAAATATTATTTTTCGCGCAACCCGTGGAAAAACATTTTTAAAATAATTTAATTTTGGTGTGATTCAATTTTTTAAAACCAAGGAAAATGTTTTAATGAACAAAAAATTGAATAATTCAGGTATGAAAAATATTTTTTAAAGGAAATTTTTAACTAACTTCAATAAACTTTTTAATTTGAAAATCCATACAGACCTCAAAAGGCTTCTAGAAACCAAAAATTACATTTTTAAAATTGATTTTTTAACTAAAATTCAAAATTAAATTAAAAAAAAAATATTTTTAAAAAATTTAAAAAAATAAAAAATATATTTATTTAAAAATTTTTTTAATTAAATTTTAAATAAAAATTCACAAAAAATAAAATTTGAGTAAAAATTTTCAAATAAATTATTTAATTTGACCAATTTTTGTTTTTTTTCCTACTCTAAAATCCGTTATCGAAGCACGTTTTTCATGTAAATTCACAAAGATATCATAAAAACAAACAAATCAAGTGATAATAACCAACATTAATTCTTGAATATGTGACAAGATCTTTCAATTACCATCACATCTCGCTAGACCGGTAATTTCTGTTATTCATAATTTTTTTTTCTTTTGTAATTATTCCACGATGATGACTTAATTTTACCGCTAAACATGAAATTTATGCAAAAACCAAACTTGAATAAATTTCTCCATCCGTAATTCCGCATGAAATCCCCACCAACTCCCCCGTGCAGCTTGTAAAAAAGTTACATTTCTTTAACCAACATTGTCTTTGATCAGTTTTTGATCGACCGTTGAATGAGAAAGTTGCAAGTAAAGCCAAACAAATCATTACCTAAGAGCCGAAAACAAACAAAAATAGAAAATTATTAAATAACTGATTATCGAAAAAAAAACAAATATTTATTATTGAGACACTAAAAAAGTCATGAAAACGCACGTGTGACTTATGTGAGAAATTATTAAAAAAAAATATTGAAAAAAAAAATCAAGAGCAAAAGAAAGTGAAATAGCGTTGATAACGTTGATTTATTTGTAATTAATTGAGTTGTTTGTTTATAAATAATATATTTTTCATTAAAAAAATAAATAAAACTAAAAAGTAAAGTGAAAAACACGAAATGACCTTTTATGGACTTCTAAGAGCATCTCGCTGTGACAAGCGAGTATTTATGTTAGTTACAGCAGCATTTTGTGTGATAAGACTATTGACAGGCGTAGAAGCGATTGGAAATAGTTCGATAGATGATGATTACACGCCGTGGTCTAGTTTGTTAGAGGAAGCGACATTGAGGTAAATTTTGATCTTTTTTCTCAGAAACTTTTTTTTTTTGAGGTTGACATGACAAAATGTTGAAATTCGGTATTTTCCGAAATTGTTAAAGTGAAGGTGTTGCATAATTTTTTGTGAATCAACATTTTTTTTTACTATGAGGGAAATTCCGATGGTCACATTTGAATAAAACAAATAAACTTACATGAATGTTATTGTTTCTTGCAAGAGATGTTGAGTACAAGATTTAACACTTAACGTGTCAAAAGGGTTCAAATTTTATCAGTTTTAATAATTTGTTTAAAATAAATTCTTAAAAAAAATATTTATCAAAATAAACAAAAATTTGTACAAATTTTATTAAATAAAAAATGTTAAAAAAATTTTCATATTTTTTTTTGCTACATAAAATAATAATAAATTTAATATTTTTTTTTATTTTTTTTTATAAATAAAAATATTTTAAATTTTTGAAATTTAAACTTAAAAAAAATAAGCACCTAAATTTATTTAATTTCTTTTTATTTAAAATAAATTATATTTTTATTTTCAATTTATTTAATTTAATTTATTTTTAAAATAAAATGTTTTTTTTCAATTTTTTTTAACAATTTTTTAATTTATTAAATGAAATTATTTTTTATTTAAAATAAATAAAAATTATTCAAAATAAATTAAAATAATTAAAAATTAAATTAACTTACAATTTTTTTTCGTCTGAAATGTATTTTTTTTTAATTGTTTTTTTTTATAAAATATTGTAAATTAATTTAATAAATTTTAAAATAATATTTTTTTTAAAGTCCCATTGATCCATCAAGTGTTAATTTTCAATAAATTTCTTCGTAAAAAATTCTATTAATAAAAAAAAAACGGTAAAAGAAAGCAAAAGTTGTTGACTTCATCACGTGAATTGCAAAAAATGAAACAAGTTTGAACTTCATTGCAATTAAAATGCACTTTTCTCACCAATTACGACTGTCTTAACGTTTTTTCTCATTACTACTTCGTTAAAAATTAAGTGAATGGGACAATTAACTGCAGAAACGCTTCAAAACGACATTTATTGGGCTCCGTTGAAACTTTTATTGATTTTAACCAAAACTTCAAATTCATCTTCGAAAGAAAGTTCCATTTTTTTCTGCATAAAAAACGTATCAATCACTTTTTTCATCAACAAAAGGCGTTCGAGCGAAAAAAAAATCTGTTACTGCCAGACAAAATTTAATATTTTAATAACAATATTTAACAATGACGTCTGTATTTGTTATTCAGTCGTCGTCGTTTATCTGCATCGAGTATAAAATACAAGTGAAAGTGACAAAAATTGTTGTAAAGTTAAGTAGCAAGACAAATATATTACCGTTCATCGTCATCGCGCGTCGTCGCCTATTGTCTCGTTTCATGCAAATTTTTGTTTTTCATCTCATTTCACGGTGAAGGTCAGTTACTTCCGTTTACCTAATTGACTGTTTTTTTCTTCTCACAGGCAATCGACATCACGCAACGGAAGAATTTTGCTCCCTGCCACAAATTATGTGCAACACAACACTTTCAGTCCGTCGCAATATTATGCCGAGTCGCCGAACCAAAATCAATTTATTCCCGCGAACAATTATTACTTCTCGAATCGCTTGGATAACGTCGAAACGATCGAATATGATGCAAAACCTCAAAAATCACCAACAACAACTTCGACAACAACGAATAAGCCAAGTACGCATCCGCCTCCCGTGAATCCGCAACCATACCAAAACTACCAACCGATTCGTCAGAACAACTATCAGCAAAATTTGGTGCCTTCACAGCGCGAAATCTCGGAAACGGATTTATTTTTGCTGTCAGCCATCGAGAAATTAACCTACAAAGTTGATTATATGGAAAAACGGTTGAAAAAAACGGAACAGCTGTTATATTACATCATGGAAGGCAATCAAGCAAGCGATCGAATTGAAGAAAAGCCACGTAAGTGACAAAATTATCATTTTTTTCAAATTTTTAATGAATTTCTTACCTTTTATAGCTTGTCCTCACAATTTCACTCTGATCGGCGACACTTGTTACTTCATCGGCATCGATCGCGGCTTAAATTGGAAGTCTGCAGCAGCAATGTGCAAATCTCTCGGAGGACAACTTGCCGAACTCGATCCAATTTCGCGCCAAAAAGACGTCGTCTTCCGTCTTTTGAACGATTTCGCCTTTCGCGGCAAAGACTTTTGGGTTGGCGGTCTCAATCCGGGACTCTTATGGATCTGGATCAATTCTGGCAAGCCCGTGAATCCAAATATGAAGCTCGAAAAGATGTTGCCGCAACGAAAAGCGAGAATTATCGTGAATGACAAGCATGAAATTGTGCCAAGTACGGAATCAGCACCGATTGGAGGCTCTTTGTACTCCATAGATCGCAAAGATGAACCATTTTCGGAGGAAAATTCAACTGAAGAGTCTGTAGAATCAGAAGGAAAGGTCATTAACGGCGTTTACAGCAAGGGACCAACAACGGTTAATCCGAAAATTATCAATAAACCTCCGACAACGACAACAAATCGCCCGAATTTGCAACAAAACTTCAAGGATGACCAAATCAAAGGCAATGGAAGATGCTTGAGACTTTCTTATAATCCAGCGGCACACACCTACGAATACACAGGCGTTGATTGCGTTCAACGATCGAACTATTTGTGCGAACTCAAGGACCGCACATCGGAAAATGAGATCAGTCGGATCGCAAAATCCCTCAAATTCCATTAAAATTTAATTTATTTCTGATTTTTTTAATAAATTATTTCATTATTTAATAGATTTCGAGATTTGGCTTTTCCGGTTCGTCAATTTCTGCGGAAACTTCAACTTCAGTTAAGGCAGAAGGATCATAAAATTCGTTTTTTGGTCCTCGAATCAGATCTCTGAAGAATTGGAACGACTTGAACAATCCGTAAGCTGTGAGAAAAAAGGTAAAATACACTAAATAAAAGTCTCTTGGGCCTCCTTTCAAGTGAATCGGCAATCCATCCTTTTTCTGAAAGTGGATTTGTTTGCGTTTCAAAGGCGTCATTGGACCGGGCTCGTATTCAAAAGTCTTTTCTGCTGGAGGAGATGATTTTTCAACAACTGGTTCGAACTCTTCGCCGGGACATTTTGGCTCGCGTGCCTTGAACAGGAACTTTAACGAGGAATTCTTGAACTGTCTAATGCTCGAAAGATACGAAATTCGTCGAAAAGCCATTTTTTCCACAGAAAAATCTTTGTTTGTCAAAAATTCTCGACTACTTGGATGACATACCGTAATTACCAGTTGTTCAAACAAACCTATTTTTGCGATACACGAGCTCCATCTTTATTTTAGATCTTATTTTTAGCTTTCTAAAACAAACTCCACACGCAGGTAAAGTCAACAATGGAATATTTTTAGCAGTTGTTCAAACAATTTCGCCAAAAATCGACTAAAAATAGAAATTTTTATCGTAAATTAAATTAAAATTAAGTAAAAATAAAACGCAATTCAATTTATTTTACGTCAATCTTATGATCATGTCGTTTATTCAGTTGTTATTCTCTCACACGTTTTTTTTTCTTTGCTATTTTTGTGTTTTTTGATCCATCTGAGTGTCAAAATTGTTTCATTTTTTTGTATTTATATTTTAAGATTTTTCTTATCAATATTTTTGTTTTTTTTTTCGAAACACTATAGTAGAATAGATATACAATTAATAGACGTACGAATAATATAATAATGATAATTGATTAACTTAATGCAATTAATATTTAATAACAATTATTATCATAACCGGTCATCTGTGCGACGCATTGAATATTTATATAATAATATTAGTAACATATATCTCTAAAATTAACATAAAAACAGAATTTGTAACATTTTATATTATTTTTTATTTTAATTATTTTTGTAGGCGTTTATAAATATTTTTTTTAACACATAATATTTTCATAATTTTTATCTAATTTTTTTATAACAAAAAATTTATTTTTTTTACTAATTTAATTTAATTATTTTTTTTTTAATTTAACTAAATTTAATCTTGTACTAAAAATAATTTTTTGTTTTTGTTTGTATTATAATTAATTTGTATTATATTTGTTTGAATTAATTCTATGACTATTTTTCTTATTTAAATAATTTTTTGAAAAATTTTAATATGTACTATAACATACAGAGCGTTTCAACTATAAAAATATATTTTTTTTTTTTTGAAAAAATAATTATTATTTTAAAAAATTATTATTTTTTAAAATATATTTTGGCCTAATTTTGAATTTCTTTTAAAATTAAATTATTATTAAAAAATTTAAATATTTTTTTTGTATTTAAATTGAAAAAAAATATTAAACGCTCTGAAGTTATTTTTACAGCTCATTTAATTTCATCTATTTTTTTTTGTTTTCTAAGATCATTTTCAAAAATTGTCTTAATATTATCATTATTTATTCTAAGACTTATCAAAAGATTTCATGGCCTCGTGATTTCTTTATTTTTTTTTTTAATAAAAAATGAAGGCTTTCTGAATTTTTTTTTTCATCTATTTAAAATCTATAAAATCTTTTGTGTAGAAAATGATTTTTTTTATTTTTGCAAAAATTTTAGAAGTTTTTTTTTTGGTCTCGAAATTCAATTTGAAAAACCTTAAAGGCGATAGGGAAGAAAGATTTTTTATCCTTATTATTTTTTTATAAATAAAAAGGATTTGACTATAAAATTGACTAATTATTATTTTTTTTTACTCCAAATATTTTTTTTTAATTTAATTTTATACAATTAACAATAATTTTGCATGTCACAAATATATTTATCATCATTTTTTTTCTAAACAATTAATTTGCACTTTTTGTTTGTTTTAAATTTAATTCGTTTTGCCTAATTTCATTTACTTTTTTTAACGTTTCTATTAATAGACATTTATTTATTTTATCAATTTGTTTTTTTTTTGTAAAAAAACATTTTTTTTTCTACACAAGGAACAGGTACAGATTTTTGTTTACGGGGTGATAAGTGAATGAAGAGTATATAGCGGGGCTTTCACAATCATTTTCTATGTTTCATGTTAATTATCGGTATAAATATCCAGAGATTGTGTTGATAATGGTTTGCTAATTAATTTGACTGAAATTTATTTTTAGCAAGACGCGACAAATTTTGAAAAAAAAAAATTAAGAAAAATCATCAATCGCGTGTGTGTGATGTGAAGTATGGAGACGTCTGGCATGTCACTCATGTGCATTCTCTCGAGAGATTTTGTCAAGGTTACTGCAGCTCAGGCTAATACCCCGACGTGTTTTTGTTGTAACATTGTTAACATCGATGCACAAAATGTGAAAACAAACACATTTATTACACATTTTACATTCATCGGCACATTTTCAGATTACATACCGACATAGGGAAAAGTATAGAATAAACACAGATAACTTTTTACATCAGCATTTAACGACTTGCACACGCTTAGTTTTTTTTTTCTAAATGCATTTTGCCGTACGGAACGACAACGATTGCACAATTTGTGCTACAATGTAATCGACGGAATGGCAGTTTTTGCCGGTGTGTGTGTTTGCATTGCCGGCACCTACGAGCAAATGAGCAAGAGAGTGAGATTACATATTTCTTGCCACGTGTGTAACCCTGAACTTGAGTTTGAACGAGAACGGTAAGCGTCACAACTCGAGTGGCACGAAGGCGTTCTTCGACGTTTATGGAAATTTCTTCAAAATGGAGAATTTTATTCCGATGGTCACTTCAAGCGATGATGACTCAATGCAAACACGAACGACAGACATTGTCGAAAAGCGCATTTTACGATCTAATGCACTTTAATTTTCCGTTTAATGACGAGAATGACACTTGTCTGCGTCGTTGTTGTTGTTGACACGTACAAACGAGTGCTTCATGTAATTTATGGAAGAGCAATAAATTTCTAGATGTGACATAAAAATACAATAAAATAACACTTTTGTAAGTTGCAGATTACTTACATCAACGAGCACGATGAAAATAACAGACATAATGCTTAGATATAGATTAAAATCT
Organism: Culicoides brevitarsis; assembly: GCF_036172545.1. Lineage (NCBI taxonomy): Eukaryota > Metazoa > Arthropoda > Insecta > Diptera > Ceratopogonidae > Culicoides > Culicoides brevitarsis. The sequence continues at coordinate 33,138,519 of NC_087085.1, read as the reverse complement.
GATTTCTTGTGAAAGATTAAGGTTAGTAGTTTCATGTAAATATTTTGACATGCTGATGAGATTTGAACTTTTCTTAAAGAAAATTGTTATTTTGAACTTTTTGAGAATAATTTTTAACATGAAATTTAATTTTAATTAATTGACCAAATAATTTTTATAAAATTTTAAATAAAATTTGTAAAATTTAAGTATTAAAACTCTATTAAAAAAATTAAAAAAAAAATAATTAAATAAATAATTTGAAAAATAATTTAATAATATTATTTTGTAAATAAATAATCAATTTAAAAATATTTAATTTTTGGGATTAAAATGTTTCATAAAATTATTTTTTTAATTTAAAATTTTTGAAACTTCAGATTTTATTTATTTACAAAGTATTTTTTTTGCTTTTTTGAAATTTTTCAATTTAATAATTTTTTGAAAAAATATTTTTTAATTATTTTTTTTATATTTATTTAATTAAAATTTTTAAAATACTGAAATTTAATTTAAATATTAAAAATTTATTTATTTTTTTAAAAATTAATTTAATTAATTTTTTTTTTAATAAATATATTTCTTTTAAATTGGCCAAAATTTTTAATTTTTTAGACAATTTTTTTTTGTAAATTTGAAAAATATTTTAATTTAATTTATTTTTGAATTTATTATTCAAAAATATTTTTGAATTTTTTCTCATTGCAGAAAATAAATTTTAAAAATCCTGACCAAAAATGAAATTATTTTTTTCTTCAAAATAAACAATAAAATTTTTTTAAGGGTCTAATTAAATAAACAAAAGACAAAAATCTCATCAATTATCAACAAAAAATCACATTTAAATGTTTTTTCTACTACTTTGTCTTCCATTAAAGTCGTTCGCCTTGCCAAAAAATTCATCTGAGCTCAAAATAACTGATGTAAGAAATTATTACAATTACTCATCATCGTCAAAAACTATTTAAAGTTGATCGAAAAAACAACTTGTCACAAATATTTGTTGTTTTTCAGTTCAATTTCTCTCGGGTTCTTGTCACGAAAAAAAATATTTATAAATAACCCGAAACGGATTTTATCAAATTAATCACCGAGGAAATTTCCACAAATACTCGAGAGTTGAAGTTGTCTTATCTGCTTAGTTTTTTTTTGATGATAATAACAAAAATAAAAACGCTCGATGATAAGGGTTCGTCGGAACGAGTTATAAACGAAAATAGTTTGCCAAACAAAATTTTGTCTACAAATTTCCGATTCCGTGGATCGATCGCTAATTAAATCATTTGCACATCCATTAAATATTTATGGTCATCGTTTGAAGTAGGAACGTTTTGTAATAAAAAAAAATATTACGTATTTAAATGCAACAATGTTGCGGTGTATCGTTGGCTCGCAATGCATTTAGGTATGATTAAGTATTTTTATTGCATTATATCGCAAGAAAAGATACACTTGTTGGTTCTTCAAGGCGAACTGGCGCGTTGTATGGTGCATACGAGAAAAAAGGGCGACACGTGCCATTCGTTCGACTTTTTATCGAAAAGTGACGTAAAACGAGCAATTTTAGCGCAAAATGACCTTTTGCGGATTCAAAATTTCAAAAATTTCACGTGTTTTTGTTGTTTTTTTTTACGTCTCGGATGGCGGCGCGGTGAAAGATAAGCCAATGCTCTTTATCTTGATTAGATTTTTGTTATCGTTGTTTTTGTCACACGGCACACACACACAATTAAATCTAAGCCATCTCATTGAAGATGTCTGATTCGATAATGGGATCGTTCGCCACGGAACTGGGTCGATAATCGAGCGAATTTTGCTCGGTTGTGCCCAAAAACGACGAATTCGCTGACAATGGGGCCTGATCGACCTTTTCCGTCATCTTTGCGTCGCCCAAATGATTGTTATACCCACTTATTAGATAATCGCGCGTCGCTGGCGGCGTATAACGGAATGCATTTCCCACGGGAACGGGCGTCGTTGGCACCGATTGCGCATATTTCGCCATGCCATTCATCAAATTTTGCTGTTCTTTGCCGATGTGATTGTTATTAATGCTATTGTAGGTGCACGGAAGCGGAGTATTAGGAACTGAGCGTGACATGAGTGACATTTTGCTGCTATCGGGCAGCAGTTCTTGCATATCGATTGTCGACGATACCTCGTCCGTGTCTAAAAATTCTGCCGCAAAGTCATTTTCCATCTTGATATTCGGCACAACTCCCGATTCGGACGAAAACATTTCCAGCAAAGTGTTTTGTTGTTCGTCAAAATCGTGAAATTCGGAGGGAACGGGTGTCGGATTCACGCTGTTACAAGCGGAAGAATACGCGGAATAGTCTTCCTGGGCTTGTAGTTGATGCAGTGGGACACTTTGAGATCGCGACGACGATTGATCGTGATAAATTGTTGATGCGGTGTTTGCGGGTTGCCCGCTAAAATAACGAAATGTGCCGCATAACGAGGGACTAGAAGGCGCGGATGCCGGTAACTCTTGTTTAAAGTGATTGGGACGCGTGAAAGCCGTATTGTGCGCGCCGAGAACGATTCCGGCGTTCTTTTGGACCATTTGCAAAGGTGCTAAATTGGGATTTCGTTTGGTTTTGGCGATGGGAGTTGCTCGCGGCGACACAAAAGGACTCGTATCGTGCGGACGATGCATCACATTCGAAACGGGACCTTGCTGAATGGGCACAAAAGTGTTTTTGTGAGTGTTTGAGGGGAAATTTTGACCCATCAGCTTCCGTTGGTAGATCGAATACGAACGGGTATCCTTCGAATGGAGCTGTGACATCATCGATAGCATGTCAGAACAGACATTTTGTGCCGTCGAATTGTTATTTGGCATCATTTGCAAGACACTCCGTAACTCATTGAGTTCCTTTTGCTGCGACGACACAACCGGGTGTCGCATTTGACTACTACTAACACTACTATTTGGTTGCAATTGATAATTTTCTAACACTGGAATGCTACTGTGGTGACTTTTGCCGTTGGTATGGTTCACATTATTGTTATTCATTACATTATTTCCGTTACAAAAATTGTTGTTGCCCATTTGGGCACTATTTGTCTTACCTTCCGCCTGAAAAATTTGCATTAATTCAACTTCCTGATCCTGCGAATTTTCCTCCGCGTCATTTTCTGTCGCACTCAAGTCGGGCAGGTAACATCCAAGCTCGTCCTTATTGATAGTACAAAGGCTAATCATGCGTTCGCGCGACAACGGCATCTGAATTTCGTCATTGGGGCCACTTTCTAAGCTACTTGTCGTTGTTGGCGCTGTCGCATTTGTCGTAGAAATACTTCCAAAATCAGTTCTTGGTGTAAGTCTTATTTTCTTAAGGCCTGTGGTTCCCTGTTGTGTTTGTTGTTGTTGCTGCTGCTGCTGCAGTGGCTGATTCTCTTCGTTTCCGCCACAATCATCGTTTTCCTCATCTTCGTTGTCCATTTGTTTGATGAGATTTGAGGCACGTTTCACTATTGTTGACGATGCGTGCGGTTGCACGAATTTTTTCGGACTTTTGATTGGTCGTTCATCGCTACTTTTCTCGTTTATTTCGCGTTTTATTAGCGGTGACTTGCTACCTTGCGAGTTTTCGGGCTCATTTTTGGAATTTTCATCGAAATTCTCAGACTGCGATGACAGTTTCCTTCGTTTTTTGCGTCGTTTTTTCATTGAATTTTCCTAAAATTCGAAAAAATTATTAATTTTCAACTTAACATACACTTAAAATTTTCAAAAAATTATAATTAAGAATTTTTTTATGAAAAAAAAAAAATAGTAAATAAATTATTAAATTAAATTAATTTTTTTATTTAATTAAAAAAATAAAATATTAAAAAAAAATTATTTAAAAAGTTGGGACTTTTTTTTTGAAAAATAAAATTTTTAAAAAATTAAAAAAAATTGAAATAAAAAAAATAAAAATTTAAAAAAAAGTTTAAAACTTACATTCAATTTCTTCTTCTCCTTCAACTCTTTTTGAAGCAATTTCTTTTGTAACAGCTGCCGAGAACTAATGCTCGCCGGTGAGTTCAAATGCTGTTTGTTAATATGTCCCGCAAGTGTTTCCAGCGAGTCAAATTCCTCACTTAACAAGCCTTCAGCCCAACTTTTCACGGTTCGCCACGAGTTTTCGTGCGTTTGAAAGTCAAAACCTCCTTCGTCTTTCTTCACAGAATTGCTACTTCCGATCTCCGGCAACATCGGGCACTCGAGTTTTGTGGCTTTTCGCATGGCAGCGTAACAATAGCGAGAATTTCCGCGCGTTCCCAGTCGACGAGGTCGGATATTCGGGAACACTTGCTTCATAACTTTACCGAAATCCGCCGTTGAAAGGGGTTTGATATTGACTCGCGTGCAATATGCCCTTAAGAATCATGGAAAACTTTGAAATATTTTTTCGCAAAATAAATAAACAGAGTCAGAAACTTACGTATAATCATCGTAGACATCTTGTTTCGGTATCGACACGTTATCATCGTGCTCCAGATGAGATTTAACCCAGTTTATGGTGTGATTTATTTCAGAACGTTGTCCGAGGGGGTTTTGGCTTTGACGCAGTGGATCTGCAAAAAAGGGAAATTTTTGAAAAATTTTCAAATTAAAAGGAAAGAAAAGGAATTTTACCTGTTTCCGGATATCCTCCTGGCAATCTCAGGTACAAAAGTAGCTTTTCCGTGGGCGATAATTGCGCTATTTTCTCGAGTATATGGAGAATTTGTTGCTTCGCTGCGTCACTGCAATACAAAGTTGTAATTGTTTTATTTATTTTATTGATACGTCGAAATCTAAGCACACGCGTGCCTGTAGTCTAGAAAATGTAGACGTGACGACGTAGATATCGCAGAGAGAGAAACACGAGAGAACGGAAAAAATAATTGCATGTGCTTAAAAAAAATAAAAATATTTGCTCATTACGATTCTTACGACACTTTGTAGTTTGGTTGATAGTAAAAAAAAATTAAAACATAATAAAAACAACATCGTTATCAATGCATGTTAGAGTGTGGACTTAGAAAAAAAAATATTATGATGGTTTTTTTTGTGTCATCTTTAGTTTATATTTTGTTTATTTGCGTATTTTGTTCTTGACGAAATTTGTTTATCGGTCATTTTTAAAATAAACTAAGGTCTAAAAGTCTTTCGAAATTTTTTAAAACACGAAAGTGCATTTTATTATAATTTTTTAAATCTAAATTAAATAAATTTTAATAAAATAATTTATTTTTTTAACAAAAAATTGTCAAATTTTTAAATTAAAAAAAATATTTTTTTTTGAAAATTTTTATTAATATTTCTTTGATAAATATTTTTGTAAATTTTTCAAGAATTTTATTAAAAATTTAAATATATTAAATTAAATAAAAATTTTCATGTTATTCTTTTTTTAGTTTTAAAATTTTAATTAAACAATTTTTTTTAATTAATAAATTTTTAAATAAAATTAAAAGTTATTTAATTATTTTTGATATATTAATTTTTTTTATTGTTTCATATTATTTATTTTTTTTTTTTGATATTTTAACCGACTTAAAAAACTTAAAAATATTTTTTAATAAATTTTTTAATTGAAAAATTTCTTATATTAAATTTTTAAATATTTTTTTTACAAATTATAGAAAAGAAAAAACTTTGAAATTTGCTCAAAAAATGAATAAATTTCACAAAATCTACCAAAAAATTGCAATGCAATTAATTCGTCACAAACATTTAATCAGAATAATTTGTTTTTACAAAAATAAATAAATACAAAAAAATTGTCTGAATATTTCTCTATCTCCTCTGACTGATAATAATAATTAACCATCGTTGTCTGCACACCAAATTTAATCATATTCAAAAGTGTGACCGAATATGCTGAAACGCATACGGGAGACAGTGCAGCTACTACCGAAATTAATAAGAAAAGTAACGCGAAGGAGACGTCTGGTCCCCTTAATATTTCCAAAAAATCTTCGCCTTGAGATTAGCTTTTGTGGTGGTTTGAGTAAATAAATAACAAATACACATAACAGAACGACGAACGATTATACAAAAAAAAATTTTTTTTTGGTATTCACTTTTTTTTTATGTATACGAAAATAATAAAATAAAATATAGAAAAAAATCGTCGCGATGCAGATTTCATTATAAGGAAGAACTTTTGATGGATTCAAGCAAAAAAAAAAAGAAAATTAGAACTGACCTTATATTTTTCTCGGCAAATTGCCTCCATTTATTATTCCGCTCCTCTCTCGTCATGCCGTTCGTCGATGAGGAATTATCAAGTTGTTCATCCACCAAATTGTCAAGGCCGACCATTTTATCTATGCTATTTATTTTGTGATAATTTGGTGCTCCTTTATTACTTGACGTGCTGCTGTTGCTTCCGCTGCCGAAATTTGTCGATGTTGCGCCGGCAACTGACGACGATGACGACGACGAGATGGAAGGAGTCGATGTCGACACTTGATCTAATCCGATTTGCGTTCCGCCAAGTTGCAGGGCAGCAGCGGAGTAATTTTGCGACGAGGGCGACGGCATCGCATGATGATGATGGAATTGCATAAAATTCCCACTGGTTGAGTTGAACAAATTCGGAGGATGCGGTTTCCACGGTTGAAATGGATTTGAATGTGACATTTTTTTTCGATTTTTTTTTTAAATTTTTTTTTTGTAATATTTTTTTTCGTCTATTTACACATATACACTCTGTAGTTGAAGGTCGTACTTATGGCAAACGAAAAATTTTGTGGTTTTGACGAGTTTTCAGCTGATTTTCATCATTTTTAGTCGCGCGTTCACGTTCCGAGCAAGAAAGAATTTTCTGCAGTAGCTAAATGGAAAATTATTGTGAGTCAAACGAAATGCGACGTGTTGCTCCGATCAACGTTGAACTCAAACTCAAGAAATCATCGCAGTTAGCTGAGGTTTGACAAACAGCTGATAACGGACTATGCAGCAATTTTCGTGGAAGTGTCAAAGAAAATCACAATGGGCGAGAATTCTCATTTTTTAATCAAAAAATTTTAAAAAAATATTTAATTCTTATTTTTTTATAATTTAAATTCTATCGAAATTTTTAACTAAATTAATTTAATTTCAAATTATTAATTATATTTATTTAAAAATTTTAATTAAAATAATTTTTATTTCAAATTATTTTTTAAATCAATAAATTTGAAAATTTTAAATAAATTAATTAAAGATTAAATTAATAATTGAATTCAAAAATTTTAATTAATTTTTTTTTTCAAATTATTTTTTAAATAAATTAAATTTGAAATTATTGATTTAAATAATTTTATTTGAAATTAATAATTAAATAAATTTAATTAGAAATTATTATTTTAATCCAACATTTTTAATTAAATAGTTTCATTTTTTTTATATTTAATTTAATTCAATATTTTAATAAAAAAATTTAATTAAATTAATTTAATTATAAATTATTAAAAATTAATTTAATTCAATTAAAATAATTTGAAATTATTAATTTTATTTCAAATTATTTTTTAAATTAATTTAATTGAAAATTTTTAATTAAGTAATTTAAAATAATTTTTTAATTAATTTAATTTTAAATTATTTATTTCATTAATTTTACTTGAACATTTTAATTAAATTAATTTAATTCCAAACTGTTAATTCATTTAACTTAATTCGAAAAAAAAACTCAATTTAAAGTTAAATTCAATTATTTTTTTTAATCTTTATTTTTTGATTGAACAAGAGCTTCTAACAGTCCAATTTTCTTTCTTTTCAGTTCCATCTTCTCTTCATGCCGTCTTTGGTTCGCCTCTTCTTGTTCCTTCAAGAAGTTCAATAATCGCTCTTCGAACGTCATATTTTCGTCGATTATCTCCGTAGTTGTTTGTCTCGGTTGTTCCGAATCCATCGACAAATTATCATCAGAATACTCCTGTTTATATTGCGACTCATATTCCTGCTCGACCAACGGAAATGCCGTAACATTATCCGTTGAAGCTCTCAAAAGTGTCAAAATGCCCGTTCCTGCCTTAGAAGTCGTTAATGTATGATATGTATTTCCTTCAGTCCCATCTTCAGCAACATTATCGTCACTTTCACGCGTCGTTACTTCATCAATTTCCGGTAATTCTGTCTCGTACGACATCCCGAGTTTGTATAATTTCTCAACTCGCAAGTCTGTGACAGTTTTTTTCTGTTTTTGAGAATTCCGTCGTCGAAGTGCCCGCAAAAGTCCCTTCCATTTGTGCTCGATATTCAAAGCATTGACGATCATTCCGTTCATTCGAAGGATTTCAGCGACTTTTTCGTACACAGACTTCTTGCTCATTGTTGAAAGTGTCGCGATATTTGCTTCCCAGACATCCAACAAGGCATCAACTTCATCAGGACGCCACGATTTGCAGACATTTTGCGTGCGATCGTCATCCGTTTCAAAGTTTTCATCTAATTTTTGCTTTTTTGAAGGAGGTTCCTTGTCAATGCCGAATAAGGGACTCTCGGTATTGTTCAAACTGAGAATTCTTTCGATTATTTCGCGATATTGGAAGCTCTTGTATTGATTTCGGTACGCGCGACAAAGAGCCTTCCATTTATTCTCGCATTGAACGGCATCTACGGGAACTCCGTGCTCTTGTAGTTGCTTCGAAAGAGTGATCCACAAAAGCTTTCTCTTTGAAAAAACTGAATTTCGAACGAAATCTTCATAATACTAAAAAAAAATTTGAAATTCTTTATAAAAAATTCAAAATTTTGTAAAAAAAAATAATTTACGTTCAATAAAATTGTGATATCATCCTTGTTCCATTTGTAAAACTTTTCTTTTGCCGAGCCATGACCAAGTTCCGACTAAAAATCAAAAAAATTATTAGTTTAAATACTTTTTTAGCATTAATTATCTTACCTCGTCCTCGCAATATTCCATTTTTGCTTTGAAATAACAGAATTTTCACGAAAAACTTCAAATTTTGAGTGAAAAGTTCATTGATTTTCTCTTTTGCGTTGATTTATTTTTACTGCATCGTAAAATAAAAACAAAAACAAAACATTCCGACAGTGTTTGAGTCTCCATCAAAGCGCATTTTGCCGTAAATTGTCAATTCAGAGACTTGAGTCCTCCGAAAATAGCCAAATTTCATCTGAATGTCTCTCATAAAATGTGTTCTGGACTGATATCAACCCAATACGACATTCGAAAGACGAAACGAAGTAAATAAACCATCGGAGAAATCGTGTAATTTTAAAAGATTTCTCTATAATTGCCGATTCAGACGTCGACATCAAGTCTAAAAAGCCTAAAAATCAAGAAATTAAGAGATGGCACTACGACAATTAATAAATCTCAGGGAAGCGCTATTTTCGAGGTTACTTACTTCCGTATTTTGTTAAATAATTTCGGTTCGCTAAGTTGAAATTTCTTTTTTTAGGAGCGGAAATCAATATTTGCAACAATTTAGGGCCCAAACAAAGTCATTTCGTAATCGATCGAGGCAAACTGAGACGAAACAGCTTTTGCCGTTTGAGAGTCATGACTCGGGAAACATCGATCCAAGCAAAGTGTGGAAGGCTTTTGTCTTTACAGGAGCTGTAAGTTGATTTTTCATTGAATTTTTCGAATTTTGAGTCTCAAAATTATTGAAAATTATCAAAAATTTTCAAAAAATTGCAATTTTAGACAATTTTTGTCAAAAAATTATGATAAAAATTTTTCAAAAATGATGAAATTCTATTTTTTCTTGTAGTTCAGCGTTACCACATTCGCCACAGTCTCGATTTTGCAATATGAAAGACTCCGATCGCGGATGGAATCGCACATTTTACAAACAGCACCGAATTTCAAGTGGATCAAAGACAAGATGAGCGGCAAAAAAGAGGAAGTGAGTGAACTTAAGCGGGAAATAACTGCCTTATGGAATAAATTATCGTCTGGCGAGAAGGTTTTCGTTCCGTTATGCGCTCTAAACGTCATTGTGTTCGGTTTGTGGCGTGTTCCGAGGTTACAACCCTTCATGCTTAAATATTTTACTTCGAATCCAGCAGCAAGTAAGTCCATTTTTATCTAAAAAAATGATTTTTTTTAACGAAATTTTCTTCAAAATAGGAGCCGTTTGTTGGCCCATGCTGCTTTCGACCTTCAGTCACTACTCTGCGTTCCATATATTCGCCAACATGTACGTCCTACATAGTTTCAGTAACGGAGCTGTTGCCTCATTAGGCGCCGAACAATTTCTCGGCGTGTATCTGACGGGCGGCGTAATTTCCTCTCTCGCCAGTTACATGTACAAAGCAGCTGTGATGCAGCCAGGCCTTTCGTTGGGCGCTTCCGGAGCAATTCTCACCATTTTGGCGTACATTTGTGCGAAATATCCCGATACGCAGTTGAGTATCATGTTTTTGCCGATGTTTACGTTTTCCGCGGGGTCTGCCATCAAAGTCATCATGGGTCTCGATCTTGCTGGCGTCATCTTGGGATGGAAATTTTTCGATCATGCGGCTCATTTGGGCGGTGCTGCCTTTGGATTGTTTTGGTGTTACTTTGGAACGCAATATGTTTGGCCTAAGGGGCAGTTGGTTGTACAGCAGTGGCATAAACTGAGAGGACCTGTATCGAAAAATTAGGATTTTTGTATAAGAAAAGAATTTTATTTGACGATGAATAGAACTTTTTGTTGAACAAAACTTTAAGCGCCGAGTTTTTTGAGCGTTTCATCGACTTCGACGAGCCATTTGTTGTGATGCTCGAAATGATCGCTGATGAACGAGGCGATGTAGTAATAAGAGTGATCGTATCCTTCACGCATCTTGACGTTCAACGAGACTTTTTCATTGACATCGCTGGCTTTGACCAAATTTTCGGGCAATAATTGGCCTTGTTTGTAAAAGTCATCAGCATCTCCCTAAAAAAAATTCAAATTTTTTAATGAATTTCGATTTTTAACCAATTTTTATTTAAAAAATTACTTACTTGATCGACTAAAATTTCAACATCGTGTCCTTTATAGACTTTTACTAACTCAGAAGCGTCATATTGCTTCCATGCCTCTTTATCCTTGTCGCCCAAATATCCCGCGAAAGCTTTTTGACCCCAAGGACAATTGATGGGATTGCAAATTGGAGCAAAAGCCGAGACACTTTTGAATTTTTCGGGATTTTTGAAGAAGCAGGTCAATGCTCCATGACCTCCCATGCTGTGTCCGAAAATTCCCCATTTCTCGGGCAACGTTGGGAAACTCGCATTTACCAAATCAAACAATTCCTTCGTCACGTACGAATACATGCGATAATTTTTCTTCCACGGATCGACAGTGGCATCCACGTAAAATCCCGCTCCTTGTCCAAAATCCCACGAATCACTTTCCCCAGGTAGATTCAAATTACGTGGCGACGTATCCGGAGCAACAACAATAAATCCAAATTCCGCTGCACTCTCTTGAAAGCCGGATTTCGAGATGAAATTCTGCTCGGTGCACGTCAATCCGCTCAACCACAAGAGAACGGGACATTTTTTCTGTTCCTCCAGCACTTGCGGCGGCAAATAGACACCAAAGCGCATCTCACATCCCACTTCTTTGGAATTATGCGTGAAAACTTTCTGGAAGCCGCCTTGACATTTGTTCGACGAGACTTCTTTTAAGGCCACGGATGACATTGTGCGAACGAATTTTACTGCGAGTGAAAAAATGATAACGTAATTTGGCTAAATTATGTTGATTTGATGTGAACGAGCGAACGAACGAACGGAGAGTGTTGATCACAAACACACAAATTCAATAAAAATTGTTTTTTAGGAGATAAACATATGAAGTGAGTACTACACCGGCAGTGTGATAACCTATGTAAACTTCTATGGGGGGATTAATATTAGATGACGATGTCCAGAGAGGTCATTGAATTTAACAGGGCGTTGGTCAGAGATGATGTGATACTTGAAAAGCCTGAAAAAAGATTAATTCATAAGCTAATTAATGAAAATAAGCATTTTATTTTATTTAAATTATATACAAAAAAAACCAGTCGTTTTCATACAAAAAATTTTGTGAGACGAATTAAATTGATAATTTGAAAATTGCCTCACACTCATTCATTTCCGGTTGTCGATAGCATGTTTGGCGCCGCCAATCCAGAAATGCAGTTGAAATTGGAACTAATTTTGAGTCCTATGAAATTGATAAATTTTAATTTTTAATTAAATAATTTAAAATAATAATAATTATTTTTTTAAATTTAATTTATTATTTAATTATTTTTATTTTTTTTTAAATTTTTTGTTATTATTAATTTTTTTTAATTTTATACATTTTAGACCAAAGCTGCAAAAATTAGTTTAAAAGTTAACATTTTTGTAACATTTTTAATAAAAAAATGATAAGTTTCGTAAATATTCAGAATAATGTCCTCAGAAAAAAATTACAAATTGTTCAATTTCTTGCTTGGTTTGGATTAATTAGATTAGATTTAAGGATTTTTTGCAGAATAAAAATTGTAAAATTTTTAGTAAATATTTTTTATTTAATTCAAATAATAATTAAATTTAAAATAAATAATTTAATTAATGAATAATTTAAATTTAATTTAAAATAAAATTAAAATTTCTATGAAAATAAATAATTTTTAAAAATCAAAGAAAAATTTGTGAAGTTTTTCATATTTTCACACATTTTAAACTATTCAAAAGCCGCAATTAAGTTTTTAAATTAAAACTCTCTTCACACCCTTCAAAAAAAAATATTAATTTTCGATCCATTTTTTAAAAAAGTCCTTGTGAACTTTCGCTTCTGCTCTCAAACTAGAAGCAAAAAAATTAATATATTTTATTATTGCTGAAAAAAGAAGCAAAAAATTAATATATATATCACTCGAGTGTTGATATGTGGTGCGATACTCCGTCATCGTCGTCATATATATTTAATATCATCTAAAAGAGGAGAAAATCAAAAATTCCTCACTAATTGCGATAAAATTTAAATTTTCCAAAAGTCATGTGTGCTTATGTGTGCGAGGATGCATTTAAGTTTGTATGTTAACGAGATATATTATAAAATATTGTGAATGTGAGAGAATGTTGCTACCGCTGCTACGAGAGATGAGAGATGATGACGAACATTTTGCAATTATTATCATTTATGCTAAATTAAATTTGATAAATGTTTTTGAGCAAATATTTTCGGCAATTATAAAAGTTTCTCCTCCTTTTTCGGGGCCACACACGAAATTATTTTATCAAATATTTTTGGCATAGGAATGCAATCGGAATATAAATTTTTGATTGAGCTTTGTTTAAATTTTAAAAAACTTTTTTTTTTCTCTCCGCATGAAAAATTTAACAAAATTTCCTCAAATATCGATGAAATTTTAAACACGGTCTCCATTGCCAACTTGACAGTAATTAAGATTTTTAACAACTCCTTGAACACCTTTTTTTTTGTAAAGATCTGCAAAAAGTTTTTTTTTATCTGACTTGTGGCGCCTACAAAAAAATAATAATAAATAACGGGATGAATAAATGAATGAATGAAAGTTGGAGTGGAATTTGTTGTACTTATAGCGACAAGATGTTACTTTTTTTCGTGTTTTTTGTTCTAATTAACGTTCTTGGTCGGTTGAAGAAGAGAGAAAAAATTTCTTTTTAAAGTTCTCGACAAAAAGTTAAAAGAATGAATGAAAACATTTTTATTTATAATTGTAATAAAATATGGAATGCGGAGAAAAAAGTGAAATTTTTGAACAAATTAAACTAATTAGAGCGCATTTCGTAAAATTAAAACTAAAATTAAAATTAAAATTAAAATTAAAATTAAAATTAAAATTAAAATTAAAATTAAAATTAAAATTAAAATTAAAATTAAAATTAAAATTAAAATTAAAATTAAAATTAAAATTAAAATTAAAATTAAAATTAAAATTAAAATTAAAATTAAAATTAAAATTAAAATTAAAATTAAAATTAAAATTAAAATTAAAATTAAAATTAAAATTAAAATTAAAATTAAAATTAAAATTAAAATTAAAATTAAAATTAAAATTAAAATTAAAATTAAAATTAAAATTAAAATTAAAATTAAAATTAAAATTAAAATTAAAATTAAAATTAAAATTAAAATTAAAATTAAAATTAAAATTAAAATTAAAATTAAAATTAAAATTAAAATTAAAATTAAAATTAAAATTAAAATTAAAATTAAAATTAAAATTAAAATTAAAATTAAAATTAAAATCAAAATTAAAATTAAAATTAAAATTTAAAATTAAAATTAAATTTGCTTCAGAAAAAAAAATTTTAAATAAAAATCAAGAGACACAAATTTCTCACTAAAAAACAAAATTTTTCTGCAAAAAAACAAATTTAAAAACTTTCTTCACGAAAAAAAGTGTCGCTGAGTGTAAAATAAAACCATTATAAACAATATTCACAGTAAGTAGATACAAACATACCAAGAACGCAAAAAAAACCTTGTTGCCTTGTTGTTATTTATTTTTGCATTGTTAGTTAGTCATTTCCATACAATTTAGCGAGCATAAAGGAGATCAGAGATGCCGGAATATTTTAACGTAAATGGACAAAGTTTTTACTTTCTTACACCTGTTTTGGGCTTCGTCTAAATATTTTACTTGAAACAAAGTTTTCCTTTTGTTTTGACCTGTCCCAAAAGATGATTTTGCTGTTGCCGAAGAAAATTTTAAAACAACAAAAGTTGCTTTGTTGTTGCTACTTCTTCGTCGTCTATTTTGTTCATTCACAGCAGTCATAATAACAATGTTAAGTAATTTTCTTCTGTTTTTTTCTATCTTTCGCACGAAAAATCGTATTTTAGAGAGAGAAAATTGTTGACACGTGTGTGATTCTTTCTAAAGACGTCAAAAACCTTGAAAGTAAAAAAGTTTTGTTTTTAACGAAAAATTATCAAAACAAAAATTGACTTTGCAACTAATTTTAAATTAATGAGTTCAATGCGACACGAAAGTTTACATGTGTCACCTGATAAATTGTTGATTATCGTGACTTTTTAGATAGTGTCTTTCAAATTTTTGACTTGAAAAAAATAATTTTGTATAAAAAGCTTGACTTGCAGCTAAAATTTCTTTAGTTTCATTTAAAATCTTGCGAAGATGAGACTTTTTATCACATTTTCCTGCATATTTTTATCACTTTTTGAGGTTTTCTTGCTCATCAAAGCCGAATCTTTGATAGTTGAGACATCAACAGGTCCCGTTGAAGGCATTCGCACCCCGGGCAAATGCAAAGAAGCGAACGCTTGGTACGGAATTCCTTATGCGAAGCCTCCCGTGGGTGAATTACGCTACAAACGACCTGTGCCCGTCGAACCTTGGAGCGACATTTTAAAAACGAAGAAAAAACCGAATGCCTGTCATCAGCAATTGGCGAACGATGATCCTGTGGATCCGGGACTTTTTACGTTGCATCGCGAACACCTGTCGGAAGATTGTTTGTACTTGAATGTCGTGTCTCCCGTGGAACGTGAGGGAAAATTACCTGTGATGGTTTGGATTCATGGCGGCAGTTTCACGAGTGGCGGTACCCGAATGCATCTTTACGACACGGAATGTCTCTCGAATTACGGCGAAGTTGTTACTGTTTCCATCGGATATCGTGTCGCAAATTTGGGATTTTTATATTTGGGCGAAGATACGGCACCCGGAAATTTGGCGCTGCTGGACCAACAACTCGCTCTGAAATGGATAAAAGAAAATATTGAGAATTTTGGCGGAGATCCCGATCAAATTACAATCCATGGTCAAAGTGCGGGCGGATCAAGTATCAGTTTTCATCTGTTGTCTGAAGGTTCAAAGGATTTATTTAAACACGCGATTGTCCAAAGCGGTGCTGCTTATTGCCCATGGAGTTGGATAAGTAATGAACGTGCACGAGAAAATACGAAAAAATTCGCTGCCAGAGTTGGATGCACTGACACAAGTAGCGATGAAGTACTTTTGAAGTGTTTGCAAGAAGTTGACGCCCAAAAACTCGTTGAAAGCGAAGAACATCCAGATGTACCGGAATTTCCTCCAACGATTGATGGATTGTTCATCAAAAAAGATCCGTGGACCGTGCAAAGGGAGACTGATTTTACGGGACGAAGTGTGATGATTGGTACGACATCCGAGGAGGGAGACGTCTATGGGTTTAGTTTCCTCATGAAAGTCGGCGTCGATGAGAAAAACATCCCGCAAAACGTCACCGAACAAAATGCGAAAGATGTTCTTGATGTTGTTGTTGACGCTTTATCGCATGACATCCCCGAAGGCACGGCACAAAAAGTTCTGGACTTTTACGCGGAAAAAACCAACAAAAATTACTTCAACGTAGTGTCACAAGGCGCCATCGGAGACCCGTTACTCGACTGTCCCGTGAACGATTTCGCTGATGGCTTGGCGAAAAACGGCGCTAAAGTCTATAAATACGTTTTTGCGCATCACGCGAAATATTCGCCGTGGGCACAGCGCGGTTTAGGAGCAGCTCATTGCGAAGAACTTCTTTTTATGTTCGGCGAACCTCTGCGAAAAGATGCCAAACTCGAATTTTCGCTCTTTGAAAAATTATTGGCGAAACGAACGATCGGTTATTGGACAGATTTTGCTAAAACGGGGGAAGTGCGACGAAATATGCTGCAAAAATGGCCATTGTACGACGAAAAGGACAAAAAGTATGTTCAAATAAATTTACTGGGTACTTCAGTCGAGGAAAATTTCCGAGGCGAATACTGTGAATTCTTCAAAAATGAGTTGTGAAGGGACATTTTTTTCGTCGCTAAAAAGAAAAAAAAAGAAATTTGTTAAAAGGATGAATAAATTGATAAGTAAAGTAATTTGATCAGCTTTTTTGTCAACATTATAGGCATTGAAAGATTATTTGAAGTGGTTTTCTTCCTCATTTTTTTCCTTTTTATATTTTTCTCTCGAAGGGTGAACGATGGCAAATATTTGTATAGAGACGGGAGAGAGAAGGAAAAATATGAAAAGTTAATAAATAATGAAAAAGAGGAGTTTTTAAAAAAGTTTGTGACAAAATTGAAAAATTGGATGTCAATTGACAGTCTGTTGATTTTTTTTGGACTAAAATTTAAGAAAAATTACTCAAAAAATTTAATTTTTAAAACTAAAAAAAAAAAAAAAATCATTTTGAAATATTATAAAATTTATCAAACATTTTCTTTTAATTGGTAAAATTGATCAAAAACTCAATTTTCAAAACTCAAAGAGAGAAAAAAATACTCCTTGGAAGGTAAAAAATATTTTGATACAAAATTCATTAAAAAATTTTAATTTTTAACAAAATTTTATAAAAATGTGAAATATTTCTTAAAATTAAAATTAATTAATTAGTTTTTAACTTCGGTAAAAAAATTAAAATTGTGGATTTTACTTAAATTATGAAACATTTTTTAAAATGTGAAAAAAAATAAAATTGGGAAAAATTTTAAATTATTTATTTATTTTTATTCATTTATTTTTTTTTAAATTTATTTAATTATTTTATTTTATTTTATTTATTAAATTATTTATTTTAAATTATTAAAAAATTTTGAATTTAAAATTTTGAAAAATAATCAAACACTTTCTTCTAAAACTTAAAATTTGATACAAAATTAACTAAATAAATTAAAAATTAAAATCACTAAGAAAATATGAGATAAATTAATGAATTTTTATCTCATTCCATTGAAAATTAACAAAAAAGATCATCAAACCACAAAATTTGACTAAAAAAAAAATCATTTCCAAATTAATTTTCTTTCAGTCTGTTCATCTTTTAACTTACCCATTCCTCCAAATCCAAGATAAAAAGCGATTTTGCTCATCTCCCATCATTTACCGTTACTTTTTCCGCACGTCTCGCTCGTTTGACGACATCACAGGACACTGATTTCTTTAGATTTTTACCTTCCATTTCATATTTTTATTTTTTTATGAAATCTTATATATATTTTTTTTTAGCAAAGTTGTGCCTTGTAATAAATAGAAACCCTCACAATACCGAGAAGCGATACGAAGAGTGGAGAAAAAGACGATAATCATTACATTTAGCCTTTGACATTTGATGCATAAAATTCAAGAAGCTACTCTTCGTTGACATCGTTGAATCTCGACTTTTTTTTCTGTTTGATGTTTCAATTGAAAACATTTAATTTGCATCATCTTCTTACTTTTAGCAGGACGACTTTTGAGATTTCTTTGATGCTCTAAGAAACTCTTTTTTCGCCTAGTTAGAGAATTATCGATGAATCGCGCGTGAAAAAGTAATCATTTAAATGCAAAGACGGCGCTTGATACATTTTTAATGAGCACACATGCAGACACGATCACCAGCAGAGACCGAAATAACAATAAAAACTGTAATGGGAAACAAAAATCCATGTTATTTACTGTTACAGAACATTAACTCAACCAAACAACAACAAAATAAATGTTTGTAAGTTTTTGCCGCCACCCTTTTTTTCCGGATTTTTTTATGTTCCATGTAAATGTGTATTAATATCGACATTAAAATAATAATTTTTTTTTCGGGTTCTTCCTAGATTTTCGGGGGATTACGATTAGTTAACCTCTAAGTAAGTTGGAAATTCGCAAATTTATCTCAATTTCAAGCCGACACGTGTCTTGTTTTCCATTTTTTTTTATTCAAAGACACAAAAGCGAGGTACCTGAATGCATAAAAAATTCTAATTCAATCATTGGAGATCGTCTCGAGGGCATCATAAAACAACCTTTGGTCCGAGAAAACATTTCAATCTCAAAAACAAACCGAATAACGAGCAATTTTTCGGTAAAAAATGTATTTTCTAATAACCCACGAGCAAGTATGGGATGACCATATGTGAGAACAGACAAGACAAGAAATGGAAAAAATTCGAAAATCGAAGAGGGAGGAAAAAAATATTGATATAAAATTTATTATTTAGTTATGCACACACGTCTTTTGCATTACTGTTGCGCAAAAATGAAGAGTTTTTTCGTTTAAAAAAAGGGACCCTCTGTCACTTTGCGTCATTTGAGCATGAGAGTACATATGTCGGAACGGAAAAGGGGGATGGTATTGAACATTTCATAAAAATTACAAAGGAAACGTATTAGAAATTGATGAAGATTTACTGTAATTTTATGGTGCTTTGTATCCATGAAGCATCTTGTACACGAGAGTTTATTATTTTTTTTTTGCATTTTCCTCCTGCATCTCCCTTTCTCCGGTAATTTTCTTGCAAGTCATTTTTTTATTACATTATATAATAATAAAAACGTAAAAAGAAAAATAAAAAATGGAAAATCATCTCGCGAAGTCCTCTCATTATGTCACTCACTCCGTTTAATTTACGGAGGATTATGGGTACTTTGTTCAAGTAGCTGTGCATAATATAAATGGATTTTTTGTACATCACCTCTTGAAAGTGTCCCATAAATCATTTTTCTCTTTTTTTCCCTAAATGCAAAGACTTGTTTAGCAAATATTTGAGAAATTTCGAAAAAGTGATCAAAGCAAGTATTTTCTTGACGTTTGTTATAAATGAAGTAAAATTGCATTTTGTCAATAAACGTACCTGACTACAAAGGAAATTGAATGAAAAAGGCTTTAAGATATGCTCCATTAGCATTGAATGTTTTCTCACTGCGTTGTTATTTTGGAAAAGTTGTAAATCGTATCGTAAATCGAGTGAATTTGAGAATTGTTTGCCTTTTTTCGACGCACCCAAGAGAGCATTTACCTTTTGTTTTTGGAGAAAATGAAAAATTTGGAAGAATTTGTATTGCGGTTGGTTAAGAAATGACGTCTTTTATTCAAAAAAGAGAAAGGCTAGAAAAGTTAAATTTATATTTAAAAAATCTTTTATTAAAGTGTTAAAAGGCCGTTCCAATATTTTTTTAATGTTTTTGTTAAAAAAGATTTTTTTCAAAATGGGGCAAAATAAAAAAAAGTTTACAAATACTTTTTCATACAAAACGACAAAATTTAAAAAATTTTTGGTCAATTTATGAATATTTTAGATGATTTTATGGCAAAAATATTGAGATTTGATAATTTAAAACTGATCTCAGAGTATTTCAAGTTAAAAAATTGAACTAAAAACATTTTATAAAAGTAACTGTCAAAAAATTTTGAAAAATAATTTTTTTGAAAATATTTTTAGAGAAAAAAATTCATGTTAAATTTCGTTTTTCTATACAAAAATTCTTGAAAATTAAAAAAAAATAAATTAAAAATATTTCAAAAAATACAGAAAAATAAAAAAAATGTCAATTTCGATGAGATTTTTAATTTATTTTAATTTTGACTCAATGGATTTTTGACTTTTAAAAAGAGGCATGGATCAAAAAAATAGAAAAAAAATTTGAAATGGCCTAAATAATTAATGAAAGATTAATTTTTTCAGACAAATATTTTGAATTTTTCTTAAAATTTCTTAATTTATGTTCAAAAGGGCTAAATATTTACTTTTAGCTTTAAAATTGATCAAAAATTATTTTGAAATTTAACTTAGAAAAGTTTATTTTTTGAAATTTTTCAATTCTTCTTATTTTTTTTAAAAATTAATTATTATTTATTTTTTTTAATTAAAATTTGTAATTAAAATCAAATTATTTTTTAAATTTAATTTTTAAAATTTAAAGTTTTTACTAAATATTCATAATTTTTCATTTTTATTTGATTTCTGATCAAAAAATGTGCTTTTGTCTAAATTTTCCTTTCCCCAAACTTTTAAATCCCAATTTCTTCCGTTAATTTGATCCCATTTCTGCCCATAAGCCATCCCTTTTAAATTCCCATTTGACTACTTAACAAAACAAAAAAGAAACGAAAAATAACCCACTAAATATTTAAAAGTCTCGTCTCCTTCTTAATAAAAAGAAGACAGAAATAATAATAAATACACATCAACTTAAGTCTTTAAACAGATTCACCGAGCTCCAATTTATTTGCATAACAAATTCATCGTAAGCGCAACGACAAGCAGCTACCCAATAATGATAATAAATAAATAAATTTCGTGCTCGTCAATGTCGTTGTGTCTCGACTGCAGTCAGTGAGGCAAAGTGAGTCAACAATTTATCCATTTACAACTCGGTCGCTCGCTCAACGACTTAAAATAATAGAAAAATAAATAAAATAATCATCATACACAAACATGATCTCCTCTCATCTCACAAAATGTATAAAATAAAATATGGAACGATGCACAGAGACAACGTTTCTGGCAACGACACAAAAAAAACGAAGTTTTGTGTTTTCAGGGATTTGTTGGACGTCAAGAATATAAGCAAGAATGATTTATTACCATTTAATATTATTGGAGTGCTTGTTTGTGTGTTGGGGAATTATCATGCACAAAGACATCTTTAAAGCTCATTTATTTATTTATTTCACAGAATTTTTTTAAAAAATTTTCATTTTCAGGTCGAAATTTCCCTAAAATGCATAAAATTGCATAAAAAATGAAACAACTAGAAAAAAAGTGGCAACACAATGGCTTGTAATTAAAGTGTCAACAAGTTGCTTGCTGCATTGTGTCGTACTTCGAGTGTCATGCTACCGAACACGAATTTATGTAAAATTTAATTAATGACCAAAGAGAGAAAATTTTGTAACAAAATGTTGTTTATTTATTTGTTGTAAGCAAACAATTTAAAAGTTTTTCACAGAAAAGTTTCAATTGAGCGACCAAAGTGTGCAAGAAGGCGTACGAGGAGGAGGTTGAGAAGGAGAAACATGTTGAATCAAACTCGAATTGAAAACTTTTAATTTTATTTTTTTTTGCAGTTTATTTTTCCATGGCATGCATTCAATGAGTGAAAAAGTGACTGAATGAATAAATGAAATGAATGGAGGTTTATCAAACAAACAAGTTTAGTTAAACAATTTTTATTGCTCTACACACGTATTTTCAAAGCACTTTTGAACAAATACTACATTGAGGCAGATGAAGAGAGAGAGAGAAATATGGGTTCAGCAGGTCAGTCATTGACCACGACGAGTTTATTAGGATGTTTGTGGTGAATGATGAGGCAGCTATGACGAAACTTTTGCCATGGAGAATTGGTGCACTTCGGGGAAATGGACCAAAAACTGGGATTAGATAAGAAAAAGTTAATCTATCACTGTCGGTAGTGGACAACAACTGAGAAGGAACATTGCAAAATGTCAAAAAGTCAGGATGAGTTTTTATAGAGAAAAGTGAGTGACAGTTAATTTTACTAAAAAATTATGAGTTTTTTTAATTTTTTTTTTAATTCTTAAAATTATCTGGAAAAATATTTACAAAAAAAAAATATTTTTATTTATTTTTAATATTTTTTATTTGATTTTCACAAAAAAAAAATATATTTTAAATTTTCAATTTCATTTAATATTATTTTTTTTTAAAACTAAAATAAATAAAATTAAGTTAAATATAAATTTAAAAAAAATTAAATTTAAATTAATTTTTTAAATAAATTTAATTTTAAATAATTTAATTTTTTTTTTAATTTTTTAAAATTAAAATTAATTAAAAAAAATAAAAAATTAAAAAAAAATTAAAAAAAAAAATTAAAAAAAAATTAAAAAATTAATTAATTTAATTATTTAAAAAATTATTTTTTTTTTATTTTTTTATTTTTATAAAATTTTATAAATTTATTTAAATTTTTATAAATTTTATTTTTTTTTTTTATTATTAAAAAAATTCTTGAAATTTTTAAATTTAAATTTTATATTAAAAAAAAATAATACTTTCGGATTTTTTACAAATATTTTTCTATTTTTCAACTCTTCTACATTTTCTCCCCGTAAAATCCGACTCTTCAATCACTCAAAATCCATTTAAACCTTTCCTGTTTTTAAACATTTCACATCAAAAAGAACGCAAATCCGATGAAAATTGGATAAAAATCACGCAAAACATCAAAAATACGTTTTCCGATACATGCCGATAAGACATCATCATCTCTCGTCTGATTGGCATCAAATTATGTGCAACGAAAATTTAAATCAATTTCACTCGAATAATTTTAATAGCTTTTGATGATCGCATTAAATATGAATAATAAATAATTCTTCATCACAACATTATTACTCACACTCTCGAATGCTCGGTTCTTTGCACCCTCTCTCGTTAGCAAAAAGCAGCACAACATGCTTCAATTTTCAAACGAAAATTCTTGATGAGAAAATTTTGTGCTGATAAACATCGCACACTCTTCCACGGATGATTAATGAATTTTCAAAATATTTATCTAAAGAACTTGAAAGAAAAGGAAAAAAAAATAAAATACGGAGCGAAAAATAGCGCAAAATTAATGAAACACAAAAATTATTTGTCTGTAAAATTTTTGTTTCTTGCCGAACTTGCGACGTGACCCCTTTTAGCAACTTTTTCCTTTTTTGAATTAAAGCGCAAAATAAATTTGACTTTAAATTAAGGACTTCCTACACTTTCAAGTAATTTTCTTCGTGAAAACCCAATAATTGGTTTTTGCTCGAATTTCTTCCGTTATCGATAACATTAATAACGAAAGTTTTGCGCGCCGCAATTTCATTTTGAAGCAAACAAACAAAAGCCAACAAGTAAAATTATTTCATAAAAGGTACTTGCAGCAACTTTTCCCAAACTAAATCATTGCTCCGTTGCCGTTACCTGCGATATCCCAAAAATTAACTTGTATCGCTCGATTGCCTTTCATAAATATTCCTCGTGGAAAGAAAAAAAAATCAGTTAAATATCTTCTTGAAAGTTTGCCGTTTCGGTTTTTATTACATTTTCCATCGACGAAAATGAGCAACCGCAAAATTTCTCCGAAGATAGATTAAAATTGTATCATTGCACTTTATCATCGAACTTGGCTCGAAACAAAATTTTCCATCGATACGCCGTCGCCGCATGTCGATGATTGGAGAAATATGATGAAAACCGAAAGTCTTTGAGCAACATTAAAGATATATTGTTTATTTTGCGTCGATATCGGAGGAAGGTGTAGAATATTATTTTAATTAACAAATTCCTTTTTAGAAGATATTTCCTCGTTTCATACCACTTCCTTGCGAATTCCTGCTTTCGTTTCGTCGTCTTGTCTATCAAAGTGTTTTCTATAAATAAATTTATTATTACTTCTGGATTTAGTTTCTTCTTCCAGAGATGAGTTTGTAGATGAGGAACAATATTGACTTCGTCTCATTGAAAATGTTTAAATTTCCGGTTGGATCGTTCACGTTGATGATGGCATTCGTTTCATTTAGCTCGCTCTGTTTCGTTTCAGTAAAATATCGAAGCAAATTGATTTTCTTCAAGAGTTTTCTGGCAATTCGAATGGAAAGAAAATTTTCTTTGATTATGTTTTCTTGTAAACTTAAATGAAGATTTCTGGGAATATTTTTGATTGATGAAAGAGTTATTGGAGAATTTATTTGAAAAATGACAACTTTTCATTTGACGTAAAAAATATGAAAAAAAAATAAAAAAATTCTTGAAAAATTTTAAAAATAATTTTTAGATAATTTGTCCGATCTTGAATTGAAGCAAAAAAATTTAATTGCTCAAATTGTAATTTTAACATTTAGTTAATAATTTTTTTAATTCAAATTTTGACAATTATTTTTAATTGTTACAAAACTACGCACAAATATTTCTGAATTGATGCCAAAATTTTTTAGTTTTCTAATAAAATTCAAAATGAAAGTACGACAAATAATTTTGTTCGTGATTTTCTGTACAATTATTTTTCTTGGAAATGCTGTAAGGAACAAATCAATTTAGTTAAAAGTGTTTTCGATTTTCTCCTACTTAATTTTTTTTAAAGTGTTCAAATTTTATTAAAATTATGATAAAACAAAAGATATCAAAATTTATGTAAAAATAACTTTAAAATTAATTTTTTCTTATTTTCATGAATTTTTAAAAAATTATCAAATTTTTAATTTTTTTTTTTTGTTTTAAATTTTCGAAAAAATTTAAATTCAAAATTTTTTTATTTATTTTAAATTTTAAAATTGATTTTAGATGATCAAAAGTATGTAAACTTTATGAAAGAAAATTTATCGAAATTTTAATTTTATGAAAATTTTTTTTTTGAAATTCAGAAGGTTTATGAAATCGAAAACATTTTTGGATCTTTTATCAAAATTAACTTAAAAACCAATTTTCTTACCTTTTTTTTTATTTAAACAGGCAAAATTCGACGTCTTCCTTCGATCCCTCAAGTGTTTCGATGTCAATCCCAACCTCATTCAGAACTACACTTGCCGCCTTCGTCCTGTTCGTGACAAAAGTAGTCTTTTATTCCTGAGTTTTCGTCCTGTTCGTATTCCAAAACCCTATGGACATTACATACTTTATTATCGCTACACTGGCGGATGGCGCAAATACATCCTCGATTATGAATTTTACGTATGTGACGTGTTCCAACAATCAACCGTTCTGAGACAAAATAAGGGATTTTGGTTTCTTTCGAGTGCATTTCAAGAACTTTATCCGTCTTTGCTTAGCGGTTGTCCTTACGAAGGGCTTTACGAGACAAAATGGGTCGATGTGAACAAGACTTTCTCAACTTTATTGCCTCCGATTATTCCAACGGGACTTTATCGATTGGCATTTCATTTTCGAACACATGAAAATGAGACGATTCTTAGGATGCAATGTGATGCGGAGCTAAAAGCACAAAAGGAATATCGGGCGATGGATTTTTCGTTTCTTAATATGGGTTAAAAATTATTTTTTTAAATTAAAATAAAATAAAAACTTAAAATTGATTTTTTACTTGAAAAATTTTTGGATGGTTAAAACTTGATTAGCGGACTTTCCGTTCTTGAATTTGATTTTACAAAAGTTTAACGTACACGTAAATAACTCTAAAAATGTAATTGCTTGTAATAATAACTTTATTATGATAATTTTTTTAATGACAAAATAAACGCTTATAATAGATAAATATCATAAATTTGCTTAGTTACAAAGCAAAAATAGACATGAAAGTACCACAAATATTTTCGCTCTTGATTTTTGGAACAACAATTTTCATTGGAAATACTGTAAGAAACAAAATTTCTTTTAAAAATCCGTTTTTTTCAATATTTTTAATTTAAATAGGCCAAATTTGATGTCTTGCTTCGAGCCCTCAAATGTTTTGAAGTCAATCCTAACCTCATTCAGAACCATACGTGTCGCCTTCGTCCCGTGCGAGACAAAAGTAGTCTCCTTTTCCTGAGTTTTCGTCCTGTTCTCATTCCGAAACCCTATGGACATGTAACACTTTTTTATCGGTACACCGGAGGATGGCGCAAATACCTTTTCGACTTTGATTTTTACGTGTGTGATCTTTTCAATCAAACCTCTTTACTAAGAGAGAACAAGGGACTTTGGTTATTTATTCGAGCATTTGGTGAAATTTATCCCTCACTCATAACAGGCTGTCCTTACGAAGGGCTTTACGAGACAAAATGGGTTGATGTGAACAAAACATTTTCAGCTTTGCTGCCTCCGATCATTCCAACAGGCATCTTCAGATTGGAATTTCAGTTTCGAACACATGACAACGAGACAATTTTTAGGATGCAAACTGATGCGGAATTAAAAGCGCAAAAAGAGTTTCGAACGATGGATTTTTCTTTCCTCAATATGGGATAATTTTCATCATTAAACTTAAGAAAAACATGAAGCTAAATTAAATTAAGTTGAAATGTCTGAATATTCAAAGTTAACTGACATCCGACATTTCCCGCGGCTACTTTGCAAGTCATCTGTGTTGTTTTCCCGTTTTTCGCTCGCAGCAAAATAAAAACCGCAAAATATTATTTTAATAATTTCACCAAACTTTCTTCTTTTTTATGAATGTTTCTTTACAAAAGCATTAAAAATTAACAAAAAAAAAACATCATTGTTCATTATTCCAATTTTTTCTTTACTTTTTATCCTTAGGCATTCTTAAAATTTTATTTAAAAAAATCAACAGTGACTTGCTATAAAAATGCACTTTTATCGTTGAAACGACGATTTGTTGACTTGAAAATCGCACAAAGACAAAAAAAAACGCACATGAATCTTTAATCTCGCTTCATATTCATTTCAAAGGAAATTTTCATCAAAGAAAGTGTTTCTACCGTAACACCTCAACAACAACGATTCTCGACAAAACACAAGCCAATTATTATTAAAGTGGGATTACGTTTCTCTTTTTGCATTTTGTTTTGCTTTGAAACGTATTGCGCGGAAACAATGATGAACAACCTGTTGGAGCATCCATTACAAATTTTTTTTTCGGGATTTACTTCATTGTTCATATTTTACTTGATATCACAAAAGAATTTGTTACTTTTTTCATGATACTTTTTGTGGGATAAAAAATGCATTTCATTTAAAAATTTAATATAATAAAATCATCTCAACTTGCTATTATCCTTCAAGGTAGTAACGTCTTGCTCAGGGCTTGACAATAGCGAGTAACGTTTAATTATCCAACAAAGACTTGCTACTTCTATTATCCGTGATATTCTGGTAATTTTTATTGTCGGCGTTGAATAGAAAAGGAGACTGCATATTTTATTCTGAATATTTTATATGTTTGACGACGACGTTGGTGAAAATGCGAGAAGAAAAGAAAAGTAGTTGAATGGCATCTTTTTCATCAATGTTCGCTTGTCTGGATGGAGTTTGTGTATCTACGCACGACATAATAAATGTTGCTTTCTTCAAACTGAGACTTTCTTTTTAACAGCGAAGTCTGCGAAGAAACGTCTATTGTTACGAGGAACTGAATAAACTTATAACAATGTTGCGTTTTTGTGCTATTGTTCGAGAAGAAGGATTGTAACTGAAGTGAAATCTGACGTTCTTTTGATTAAGTCGTTGATGATCTGTTAAATGTCGTCAATAGTTGTCATAAATCAATTCTAAGACTTTTTATTACAGGATCATTAGATATTATAGGGCTTTGAATAGATCTGTTAAAAGTCGCCTATCGAAATTTTGTCTCCAATTGTTACACTTTGTCGCTCATGATCTCTCGATTGTCGCACATTATTGTCAAAAATCGATTTAATATCAAGCTTTGGTCTCCAATCGATTAAGTTTTATTATGAAATTCGCTTATAACCTCTTGATTGTCTCCATTATCTGTCAAAAGCTTCAAATCAGTTGATCTAACGATTGTCGCCAATCCTTATTATGTCTCCAATAAAGAAAATTTTTTATCATAAGTTATTTAAAATTCTTTCTTAATATAAAAAATTGTTTATCAAAAAGCCGTTTTCACGTCACTCGCAGATCTGACAGAATTCGAAAGTTTTTTTTCAACTTTCGTCTATATTCCCTTAGGCTGTTGTTTTTCTATTTATTTACCGTTGTAAAAACAAAACTTTTTAATTTTATTCATCTTTGTACCTTGGCGAAATTGCTCAAAAGTCTTAACATTCCTTTGAAAAATTAAAATTAGTTTGGAATGCGGCTAAGTTTAGATTAAAGCAAAATAAACAACCAATCAATATATATTTAATAGGTCGTCATATGAAGAGGGAAACCTCATCATCATCATCCAATTCCCCTTTTTATCCAAAATCAACAACGAATTATTTTTGGAATATCCCTCTTTTTATCTCATGCGTTTTAAAATATATTTTCATGCAAGAATAAATAAATTTCAAGTCAATTTCTTGTGTGTATGTGCCAACAGCAAAAAAAAATTTAAATTGCGTCTCTAGATCTCTCAATTATTTTGCGAATCCTTTTCTTCAAATGCTGGCACAAAATCGCATCAAACGAAAAAATTTGATATTGTCATCGTTTTAAGAACAATTTCTCTTGTTAACATTTGTATTAATTTGCGTGCATCTCTAATTTCACAGTGTGGCATTTTCACGGCAAGATGATTTCCTCATCAGTTTTTCCCCGAAAAATATGTCTCTTTAATGTAATTCGCTTTTCAATTCCCTCATGCGACTCCTTTTCCTGCAATATCATCGTCATCATTATTATTATCTTCTTCATCTTTCAATCCAGCATCTCATTTAAAAATATTTTTCCCTCATCTCTTGTATGTCTGTAACGTAACTCGTCTCTGCTATTCGTCAAAAGTAGCGAAGGTAAAATAGTTGTCATATTAGTATAGCATTGCGGTTAGCGGTTGTTAAATATCTCAGTAATTCATGTCATATTATGGTTTTTGACACGTGTTGTTATAATAATATCATTTTGATACTAAATGCGAAATTTGAAACTGTTTCGTGCGATATTTGAGATGTCTAGTCATCATTCACGCAAAAACATCAAAGATTGTAATTGCAGATTAAACTTTTTTTTTAACAATAATTAGGGGTGCACTCGAGATGCTAGTTAGGGGAATGAAAGTGTGAACAAGTTCAACAGTTGTGTAAACATATTTAAAGGGCCTTTGGGTGATAAAATGACGCAAAAATGACAGATTATGATTGAAAAGAGTCGGAAAAGTGCAGTTTATCGCATTTTGACGTTTTTATGGCTTCCGGGAACTCTAATCAAGTATTTTGTAAAAGATAATAATGAAAGAAAATACTGAAATTTGAGTCACATAACGAGATTAATAATTTCTATGGAAACAAAATTCATTCTAAAAGCACGTTTTTTTACATTATTGAGCGTTTATCACCTGATGATCATTAAAATTGTTTATCATCATGTAATTATTTGAATACTCAGTTGTAATTTTCTCTCCGGATGTCAGAATGAAGCGATTGATGGCTTGAAATTTTTAAAAGTAACATTAGTTCATTCAGTCGATTTTTGTTAGCTTCGTTCAGAGAATTTTAAGGATACTTCAAGCCTAAGCCAACAATACTTGTCTAATCATTTCAAGTTAATTTAAGCGGATTCCACATAACAATTACATGTGCAATCCAATATCAGATTGGCAATGCATACAATATGAAGAAATAAACACATCTCTTCACGTTTCTATAAATAAAAAAATTTATTAACTTTCATGTTGTTGAAAATCGGTCTGTTTTCATCAAAACAAAATTAGCTTACCGGTTAAATATTCATAAGCTGCAGCAGGTTCTGTGAGAAACCAGGGCTGAAAAACTTATTAAGTCAAAAGTCAAAACCATTTAACTTATCACTTAAGCTTGAGTAAAAGTCACAAAAGTTTGACTTAAGTTAAATTATTTGACTTAATTTACCAAATTTTTCAAAAAATTAAAAAAAAAAAAATAGAGAAAGTAGTCGTCTAAAGAACGACATACTATAACGCATTTCGATGTTATATATCTACGCTTTTTTGTACTCCTCAATTCACATTTTCGTACTCCTCATGGCCCTTTCGCAATTTCATACACATTCAAAACAAAACTATGTCAAAGAAATTTTTTTTTCAGTTTCATTTTTTTGGCAGTTTTGAGTTATAAAATGATTAAAAATGATAAATTAGAGCCCTCTGACAAATTTTTATCCATTTGGAGCAATATTTGACAAAAATGGCTTTGACACAGTTTTTGATTTAGTTTTCAAAACAAAACTATGTCAAAGAAAATTTTTTTTTTCAGTTTCAATTTTTTGGCAGTTTTGAGTTATAAAATGATTAAAAATGATAAATTAGAGCCCTTTGACAAATTTTTATCCATTTGGAGCAATATTTGACAAAAATGGCTTTGACACAGTTTTTGATTTAGTTTTCAAAACAAAACTATGTCAAAGAAAAATTTTTTTTTTCAGTTTCAATTTTTTGGCAGTTTTGAGTTATAAAATGATTAAAAATGATAAATTAGAGCCCTCTGAAAAATTTTTATCCATTTGGAGCAATATTTGACAAAAATGGCTTTGACACAGTTTTAAGAAAAAAACTAAATCAAGAATTGCCCAGAAACTTTTAGGGTACTCAAATAACTAAGAATTACTTACAAAAATTTTGGGGCACACCGGAACACACACACACTCGACAAGTCGAGTTTAATACCGCATTTTTCTTCGAAATGCGGTAAAAAATAAATAATTTTTTTTCCAATTTCAAAAAACATTTGATAAATTAAAGTCCTCTGACAAATTTTTATCCATTTGGAGCAATATTTGACAAAAATGGCTTTGAGACAGTTTTAAGAAATGGCTTTGAGACAGAAAATCTTAACTAAAGCTTAAGTTTAAGTCACATAAGTTTTTGCAGCCCTGTGAGAAACTTACCAGATTGATATTCTACAACAAGTTCACTGTGTAGAACTTTTGTTGATTCATTCGTTGCACATTCGTCAAACTAGAAAGTTCATCAACATGAGACCTGATAATAATAAAAAAGTGAACTTTTCCAAAATTCGGAAAATTCTTGTTCAAGGTGATACGGCAATCGGTTCTTTTATTCTGCGTGATACAACCAAAAAGAAGACATTCATCGAAAAGTTATTAACCTTTGTGTTGCCATCTTACATCATAATTGCAGTAATTTTCATTGTTACAACAGTTCTTGTTAATAACTTTGAGTTGATGTATGCCATTATCAGCATTTCAACACTTTTATCAGTTTTTGGTCTAACAATTACCATTCGGAAATTTCATCAAAATAAGCTTTTGTTACGGAGTTTATTTAAATGGTGCGAGAATTTGTATGACGTGAAGACGCATTTTCATGAAACTCTTCAAGGTACAGCAAAGCAACACCTCAACAAAATTGAAGAGAAAACTTATAAAACTCTAAAGTGGCTGAGAATGATTTTGTACTTTGATGCAACAGCTGTCTCACTTGGATATGCAATTATTGGTTGTTTCTTACCGGATCACATTTACCCGAAGTACAGTGCACCATTGCCATTTTACTTGCCTTTTACGCATCAAAATACGCCTTTATCTTGCATTGTGACTTTGACAATGCAATTCATTGTCTCAATTCAAGCAGCTACAGCAACTTTTTACATCTTTAGTGCTTTCTTTTGTATTGTGAATCACGTTCTTGGACTCTTTGACATAATCATCAGTAGCATTAAACTTCTGAAAATCGAAATACTTTCACAAGCGACACATTTGAAAAAGAAAGATTCAACTTTACCAATTGCAGAATGGATCAAAATCCTCAGTGACATGATAAATGATGGAAACTCGATTGTAACATCATTCAACGGAATCTATTCGTTAACTTTTTTCATTCTTGAGATCGCAGCAATTGGAGCATTGTTCATCAGTGGACTACTATTCACGATTGTTCATCAACAGTATTGTTTTGCATTTGGATTTACTGCAGTAGCGTTTTTCTTGTTTGTCGTTTGTCATATCAATGAGAAAATTTTGAACAAGATCGACGTGATTAGTTATGCCTTATACGATATTCCATGGTACATGTTGAACATCAAAGATCAAAAGATGATCCTTATCCTAATTAATTGTGATAAAATTCAACCTGGATTTACAGCCCTTGGAGTTCATTCATTGAACATGAGAAGCTTTGCAGTGGTTTTGAAAGCTGCTTACTCTAACTTGATCATTTTGAAGGATTTGGTTCAAAATTAAAGTGATCTTTTCAAAACATAACCTAAAACTTAAACATTCCTCACAAAAAAACTTCAAATCAAATATTCATGAATCACATTTCAAATAAAAAAAAGGTTCAACTTTTATGAATTTCTTGGGACACAAATTTTCATCGACTACTTACCACAAAAAAAAAAAATAAATATCCTTCCATTCCCAAATATTCCTGCAATATTTTTTCTTCATGCTCCATCTCTCTCTCTCGTTATTCCTACAAATCCCTTATCTTCGAATGATAATTTTCAATTTACATGAAAGAAGATTCAATTATTATTACGATAACGCCGGTTACGTGTCGGATTTCTTTTTTTTTTTTTTGCTAAAGATTTGCATTCAAAAGCATTCGTAGCGTCATTCAATGATGATGCAAGAACGAAAGAAAGAAAGGAAAAAAGGTGCAAATCAATTTTACTCGTTACCGTAAATCTTCATTACCTTTGGGTTGGTTATCATTTACTTTTATTTGATTTGAGTTTTTTTTTCGGCGATAATGTGCTTTGATCATCGAAGTAGCTTTGGAACTTTATGCAAATTTTATGTACGACTGTCTAAGAGATAAATCTCAATTTTATCTCCTTTTTAAGTAAATTGATTTGAATTCCATTTATTATCATAATTTTCAATGAGAATTAAAGTGCATTTCTTGCGTAACCCAAAAATTGTAATTATCATGAATTTTCATATGAAAAAAGGGGAAAAGTTATTTTTTTTGTATTTCCGTCATTTCTCCCTTATTTGAAGAAAAAACTAATATTATCGTAGAAATGTATGAAAAAGGCACAAAAATTGCTCTCCCTTGAATTGAGGTTGAAAATTATGATACTGCCTTTTATTTTCAATGCCTTATTATTATTACCTCTACTACTTGCCGAGTTGGCAGAGATAGCTTTAGTGTATTAAGATGTTTATGAAATGTGAATGAATTGAATACAAAAGAAACGTACATCAGGAAGAATATTTGCCTAGCAATACTTTTTCGGATAATAGAAAGCGAAGATGATGTTTTGAACAAAAATAGACCAAAAAAAAGGAAAAACCATAAAACTGCTGGTAATGTCTTTGGAGCTTTGGATGAATGGAAAAAGGGATACTTTTTGTTACTCTTTCAGACAAGACACTTCTTTGAGCTACGTGCAAATTTTGTGCTTTATCATATTTTGGATCCTAAAAATATATATCAATAAACAATCATCTCTGAGAGAGAAAAAGAGAAATCTTCCACGAGCCACGACGAAGACAATGGAACAAAAAATCGTTTTTCACATCATAAAAATGATATGGTTATGAAAAGCGGGGGTCTGCCAATGATAAAGATTGTTGTCGGCGATGCATTATAAAGATTCCATGTCTCGCAAGTCAAAATATCTTCGAAACATTAAAGTTAACTAAAAAAGATTTTACATTGGGGCAAGATTTTCAAATGTTCTTTATGCCAAAAATTTCGAATGTGCATTGGGCTAAACTTAAGAATGAGCATTGGGACAAAATTAAAGAATGTGCATTGGGACAAAATCTTCGAATGCGCATTGGGACTGCTGTTTCAAGAATGTGCATTGGGACAAAATTTTAAAATGCGCATTGGGACATTTTTTCTAAAATTTTGCCCCATTGCACATTATCAAATTCTAACCGAATTCACATTCTAAAATTTCATCCCAGTGCAAATTTAGAAATAGCCTTGTCCCAATGCTTATTTTGAAATTTTGCCCCAATGCAAAATCTTTTTGTTGGTTCGTTTTAATTTTCATTTCTCGGATATTTTATCTTGCGAGACATAAATTTTTCATAGTGTTCTTACCATAAAAATCAGATGCGAGAAAAATGAATTGATGACATAAGGATATGAAAAATGGGACATTAAACCTTAACCCACATATATTTTAGTTGGTGTCGGGCGCTTTTGTGTGTCTTTCTTACTGCCGTTATTATTTATGATATTTTCCAATTCTCCAAGGAAACGGAAAAAAATGCAAAGAAAATCTGTGAAGTGAAATGGAAAATTTTTCGCCACAAAACCAATTTTTGTTCGGCGGTCGTTTTATGTCGAGAAAATTAAAGCCATTACAAAGGAAATTTTCGCATCACCCCGCGCGGAACAATTAATATTTTTATCATGTAAATTATGTTATTTCCTTGCTTTGAACGAGTTGTTTCTCGTAACCGCTTAGATTTTTGCGCCAACAAACACACACACACACAGAAACATAAATCTTTATTAATATCCCCAATTATTGATTTTGCTTCGATGTTTATGTTATAAACACACTTTGCAAATAACCACCGAATAAATGCTAACCGCTTCCTGTGTTGCTCGTTGCTCGCTTTCACACAACATAATTGTTTGCCAAAAGGCATAAAATACGCGCGTTGTTCTAATGTTGGTTTGTGTGTTGTGCGTGTTGCAAAAAAATAAAACAATTTATAAGGCTTTACGTCTAACACTCCATAAAATTGTTTTTTTTTTGTTTATTGGGAGAAATTCGGCAAATTCAGTTATTCCCGTGAAGTAATAATTTATTGTGGATTTCAGTCACTTTTCCAATTCAAATCAATTTAACGTCATTTTTTTCCTGCGAACAACAACCACAAAATACAACACATCATTGCGGAGGTGCGTCGCGTGTCATAAAAAGAGAGATTTATTCATTCATTCATTTTTTTTTCGGGGAACGAATGGATGGAATGACTGAGTGAAGTAAGTAGTTATGATGCTGGTTTGCCTCCAGTTATTACAGATACATCCTGTTATTTATGAGTTGGTGAATCATTTACACGTCGTTTATGCAGCGCATCGCAAAATTTCTGGGGAAAAAGTACAAATTGGGACTAACGTGTAAAGCGCTGCAGGATTTTTGTGTCAATCAAGTGATTTTATTTAACGCGTTTTCAGGGATTTGGGAAAAATCGTTTTTTAAGAATTTTATTTTTTTTTGGTTTGATACTTTAATATAGATAATTTTTCAAAAAATTAAGAAACATTTATTTTAAAAAATTAAAGGATTTATGAAAATTTATTTACTGAATATTTTTCAAAATCTAAAAAAAATTAAAATGCGCTCATATTTGAACAGAAAATTTTTTTTTAGATTTTTTTTTGTCAGTAAAATAATAAAGTTAATTTTAATTATGCAAAAGATAAATATTTTGAAAAATTTTGTATCAAAATTTTGAAGTAATTTAGTTCTTTTTGAGGTAAGTTATATCAAAAAACATAAAATGACCTTTATTTGACCTTCAAGTCTCTCTTGAGACAATTTTAAAAGCTCAGATGTCACTTCCTTTGTCTAAAACAGCTTAAAATGAAGTCAAACGCAAAATTTATCTTGCACTAAACCACTTGAACTCACGTTAACAGTTTTTCAACAGTCGTCTTAGAAGATCATCTGTCACCAAAATCATCCCTTTCCTCAAAAAAATAAAAAAAAAATACCTACGTCAACCTTTTTTTTTGTTGCCTTGATTAGATTTTATTAGTTTATGGCCTGCGAAAAATTATGAAAAACATCCCAAAGCGCCCAACTTGACTTTTAAAAGACGGTTGTTGCTGTCGACATCTCTTCATCATCATCATTCTCATCATCTCAAGTGCGTTGAAATAAAATATTTTAATTTTATCCCCAAAAATGTCAGGCACTCACTCACTTTGGGCTGCACTTGGGAGTCATTCAATAATAATCAATTATCTTTTTTATTTTATTTTATTATAGCTCTCGTGACAAATTCAACAAAATATACTAAATTATGGTAACTTGACAACGTGAAATTCTCGCGCGTGTTTATCAAACTTTTTAATCAAAACATTTTCGGGGAATTTTACTTTGATCTCAATTTTTTTTATTTTCTTGAAAATTATTCAAACAATGAGTTTACCTTTCAAAAGTCTTAATTTAATCAAGAATGTAAAGTTTTTAGTAAACGAAAAAAAGTATCGATGTCAAACCACTTCAGTCAAGTAAGTGCGAAACAACCGATAAATTGTTTAAATTTTTCATCTTCAAGACGAACGATATCGCATCGTGTTCGAAAGTCAAGACAACAAAAGAAGTCACGTCGTCAGAAGAAGAAGAAACAAAAGAAACTTTTTGTGTATTTATTTAAATAGAGTAAATTGAATAAAATTGACACTCGACTCCGACGTAGAAGGATTCAATTTTTCGTCATGTTTACGATCTCTGAGGTCGATATAAAATTCAGAAATATTTTCTATTTTACAGATTTTTAAAATAATAAAAAATTAATTTATTAAAAATAGATGAATAAATTTAAAGAAAATCAATTTTTCTAAACATTTTTTATCCATAAATGATTTAAAAAAAAAAGTAAAAAAAAATATTTAAAAAAATATTTAAAAAATTTAAAAAAATTAAAAAAAAATAAAATTAAAAAAAAATTAAAATTAAAAAAAAATTGAAATTAAAAAAAAAATTAAATTAAAAAAAAAATTATAAAAATTTCTTAATTTATAAAAATTTAATAATTTTTTATTTAATTTAATTTTTTTACTAAAAATCTTCACTTATAAAAATATGAGAATTTTTACTCGTTTAAAAAAATAATTTGGTTCATAAAATTTTTTATTTTTAATATAAAATTTAATTTTATCTTGATTTTTTTTTTCAAAATTTCCATAAAAATTAGGTAGGAGAAAAAATAAAATATTTCTGAAAATTGTTCTGTCCTAAATTTGTGAAATGTTTCGCCAATGCTCTCTAAATAGCAGATATAATTTTTCACCCATGAGGATCGTAAATAAATTGTCTAACAAAAGGCACATGAATGTTGATGTCTTACTTCTACATTCCGCAAGAATTATTGTGTGCGACGCAAAATTAAGGAATTATGCATTTAAAGTTTCAGAAAGCCATAAATATTAGATGGCCTATAAATTTAAACAATAACTAACACCTGCTGCTACTACTGTTTGGAGAAAAGTAATCAGGTGATTATTATAATATTTAATGTAAAATATTTCACACGCACACGCAGACAACACATAATTAAGCTGAATAATAAACAGCAGTCAACACAAAATTTTGATTGATCGCATATTTGTGTGGAAAGGTGCTAAATATTGCTACATGTTGTCTCAAAAGTGGTTGCAAACAATTTTCAGCTTCATTTCATCAACATCATCATCATTGCTGTGACGCGTCGTGATACATATATTATGAATAAATATAATTGATGGATGTCCGAGAAACATCGACGAGAAGG
This sequence comes from Culicoides brevitarsis, assembly GCF_036172545.1. Lineage (NCBI taxonomy): Eukaryota > Metazoa > Arthropoda > Insecta > Diptera > Ceratopogonidae > Culicoides > Culicoides brevitarsis. The sequence continues at coordinate 33,100,899 of NC_087085.1, read as the reverse complement.
ACGTCGGAATTAGTGATTGAATTATTTATCGGAAGTGATTGATTTTGCAATTAAATAATGGAGGTAATTGATGTGTTTCAATTGTTTTTGTTGTCGTCACAAACATTTCAGCGAACGTAATGCGTGTGTAAAAATAGGCAGGAAATCAATTACTTTGTTTATTTTGTGAAACGTGCGTGTGTTTGTGAGACCAGCGATCGGTTAAGTAAATGACGATGATGACATTAAATAAATTGAATTGACATTTTATGTATTTTTATTTGATGGATTTGGATTTTATTGATTTGTTTACCTGAGTGGCACGTGGACATTATTTGCATTATGATTTTTTTTTTTGAAAAATGAGAAAAAAATATAATATTTAAAATTTTTGTTTTGAAAATTATAAAATAATAATTAAATTTAGGAATTTTTAAAATTTCACTAAAAATAATTTTTTAAATTTTTTTTTTAAATTAAATACTTAAAAAAATAGATTTTTTTAAAATTCTATTATAAATTATTTTTTAAAGATGAAAATAAAAAAATAAAGTAAATAAATAATTAATTAAAAACAAAAAAAAAAAATAAAATAAAATAAAAAATACTCAAAAATTAAAAATATGATGAAATTTTGCATTTCTAATCAATTACAAAATAATTAAATTTATTTTTTATTATTTCACAAAATTATTGGATTTATTTAAACAAAAAAAATATTGTGTGGATTATTCAAATAAAATTGATTTTTAATAAATGATTATTTTTATTAAAATTTTAAATATACTTTAGCTCATGAAATATTTTATTTATCAAACAGAAAAAAGGTTTTTTTTAGTTTTTGATTTTAAAAAAAAATTATAAATAAAAGCTCTTAAACTATTATAATGTGCAAAATAATAAACAAATTCAATAATAAATTTATTTATAAATAATAAATAAATTTTTTTTATTAATTTAAATTGTTTTTAAACTACTCTAAGTTTAATTTTTAGTTAATTTCACGAAAATAATTTTTTTATATTGACTTTCATTAAAATTTCCTATTTTTTTTTATTTCAAATCAACTCATTATTACACAAAAAAGGATAAAACGACAAATAGCAACGTGGCTTTTCGCAGATAATGATTTTTTCTCCCAAATTTTGTCCTTTTCCCAAATAACGAAGAAAAAAAAACATGAAATATTGCTGAGAACAAGGGTTTATTTCTTGTTCATTTTGCAATTCGCATTCCAAACGGATGTCTCGAAGACATTTTCAACCCAACATCTACCAAAGCAAAAAAAAAATTGTTAAATGAAAATCAAACAAATGAGGGAGAAGCGAACGAGAAGCATTTGGACATACATTCCTAAGAGAAAATAATAATAATAAAGCGAACTCAAAATTGAAATTGCCCTTAAAAATAATAATAATAAAGATATAAATAATATTTTTTGCTCCGTATCGAGCGATTCCGAAAAAAAAAATGAAGCGAGACACGATAAAAAGGAAATCTGTTTCCCATTTTTTTCCTCTCTTCTTCTTCTTCAATGCTTATCTTTCTAACTCAACACGCCATTCATTCGACAGAGCCACGCGGCAACAACTTAATCAAATTGTACGAAAAAAAAATCTGAATTTATTTTTGTTTTCCTCAGGCACAAATATTCCATCGTTTATGTTTCGTTCATTGCCTCAACCATTTCCTCTCACTTCTCTTTGCACATAAAAATATTACAACAACAAGATTTTTTTTTCGACTGCGAGTTAACTGAGGACTCGTCGTTGATGTCGACAGTCGTAAGAAAAAATGGCATAGCTTTTGTTATTTTTTGTGATAACTAAATTAAATTTAAGTGTTCTTTTTTTTTGTCTTTGCTTTCTTCGATTTACTTTCGTTTCGTTCGGCATCCTATAAAAACATTTACAAATCTGAAACAAATCAGAAATTGATTGAAAATTGAATTGTCGCTTTAGGTCATCACTCACTCGTCGCACCATCATTCAATGTAGTTATCGTAAAAAATATCAAGATGAGCGGAAGAGACATTTTGGGGAAGTGATTTTCGTGGTTCGTTGAACTTTTTTGTTTTTATATCAAAGATTTTATTTGAGATATTGGTGACTGATGATCTAAATTAATTGATTTAAAGCTTTTTTGTTCGTTTTTTTGATAATTTTAGAAGCAAACAATTACATTTTTAAAAAATAAATGTATTTAAAGCCAAAAAATTTCCATTAATTGCTTAAAAAGTTTAATAAAAAAAATAATTTTTTAACATTTTCAGCATTTTAGAATTATTTGAAAGCCCAAAGTTAAAAAATACCTTAAAAATTGTTTTTAAAAAATTAATTTCTAAGCATTTTTACGACTTTAAAGTCAAAAAATAAGAATTTCTTTTAAAATGCTTCAGAAAAAAATATTTCTTAACTCATAATATCTTTAATTTTCCAAAACTAACTGAAACGACGACAACGGATGTCCTGTAAATGCCCTTTTCATTCACTTTGAGCCCCTTGTTCGATCGAAATTCTTCGATAACGTCGCGAATCCGATAAAATGTGCGTGAACGTGTCCCTTCGAAATCGTTATCATGGCGCATTGCTTGTCGTCATTTGTCTCTCTCACAGTACAGAGCATCCCATACGACACAATGATTTATGAACCAGGTTGTTTGTACCAATTTAAATTATTAAGATCGTGCAAAACAAAATTATTTCTTCCATTTTTTTTCTTCTGCTAGTCGCTGCCGAAAAGCTGAAAAAAATAAAATAAAACAGAATTACTCAAAGAATGGTTAAAAATGAAATTTAGCGTAGAAATTTTTCATCGGCATGTTTTTTGTACGTGGGGATTTTTCATTTCTGGAACAATTTCTGCTACATGTGACGCGACTACAATTTTTTTCTTCTTTCCTTCACAACAGTCGAGAGTTGTTTGTGCATGCACTGACTTGTGAAAAAGAGCAATTTTTTACATCAAAAGTGTTAGCAAGGCGATGATGATGAGTATAAATTTTCTTCGCTCGTCTTCGCATCCGTATCGTAAGTGAGTTACTGTGCCGCTGAACGTCGAAGCAGGGACAAAACAAGAACCAACATCAACAGTCGTTGTAGTAATCTATCAAATTTTTAATGTTTAGTCATAATAAAAACTTGAAGGATACAAATTGGCTGACCTTTTAGTCTATTTTTCCGTGTCTGTGCCTTTGTCTTCATTTTTGTAGCTGGAAAAAAAAATATTACACAAAATAAAACTGTAATGAAAAAAACGCAAAACAAGCATTTGATATAAGAGATGATTTAAGATTAACTCATCAACTTCACTCGGCAATTGCCTCTTCTTCCTCTCTGCATTGAATTAACTTTTTCAAAACACTTGTCTATTCATTCGTTTGCTCTTTAAGTACATGTTAGATAAGGGGTTGCATGCAAATTTCGATCCCTTTTGTAAAAATATGTATAGCGGAATTTTTATTCGTTGCATCCATCTCCCAATTTAGGTGTCGAGAAACACAAATTTTTTCATCCATTACATGATTACGGGCACATGGTGTGTATTTGATATATATGTTAATATAAATCAAGAATGTAATTTGTATGCAATGTGGAAGTTTGTAGAGCAAGGCAACATAAAGTCAAAAAATTTCCCATGAGATAGTTGAAAAGAAGAAAAAACTGTTCGAAGAAACGGCGGCAGAGCATATGTCGGTATGTTTGAGAATATATTTATTTAAATATTTTGTGAGTTACTTTATTCTTCTTTTTTTTTATTGTAAAACACACAAAAATGTGTTCCGTAGAGTTTAACGAGATAGAAAAAAATTTCAGTGGCGAAGATTTGATGTACAAAAGATCATTTTTGTTCCATTTCCCATTTTTTGATCAGAAGATCGAGTGTTTCATTATCAAAAAGATCTGCTTATTTTATTTAAAATTTATGAATTGAAAATTGAAAAAGATAATTTCAAAAGTTTTTGTTCGTAATCTGTTTAAGATTTTTTATAATCTGATCTATTTATTTTTTAGATCTTGATTTTGTTCCGTTTTCCATTTTCTGATCAGAAGATCATTTGAAAATTTTTAGATAAATAGTGTTCCTTTGGCTTATAGGTGAATATTGTTATGTGAAAAACTTAAATTAAAGAATTTTTATCTCAAGAAGTTTCAAAAATTAAAAAAAAAAATTAAAATTTGAACATTTAGGTTATTCCATTTTCCATTTGTTCCATTTTTCACTTTTTTGAAGTATAACGGATAATATTTACAATTTTTTTTAAAGTTGATCTTTCATAAAAACTTTTGAACCAATTTTCACATCCATATTTCATACAATTTTTCTCTTTACCTCTAACGATGAGCAACACAAAAGCTCAGAGATAACCATGAAAATTTAACATGTCTAATTTTTCTTCTTTTGTGAGTGAGCTTGCCTCGTCAGGAGGAACAAAAATAAAAAACGAAGTAAACTTCTTTAAATGCAGTCAATAATGCAATAAATGTAAAACACGTAAGAGGTTTGAATACACACAAACGTAATATCTCAAATTTGTTGCTTACCCTCAGCTGGCGTCGCATCTGCTGCGGTGAAAATCCTTCCGAGTCACTCCGCCAGATGATTTTCATGTTTTATTCATTTCTATTTATTATAACACAGAAATTCTTCTGGCGTGGCTTGTACGGTAATCTCTGTTACTTCTTCGCCATGATGCCTTTCGCAGAGATAGAAGAAAAAAAAATGCCAGAAAGAGATCTTGTTACATGAAAGCAGGGCACTAAAGAAGTAGAAAGCAAAACGGATTGAGTGCATGCATATTATAATGCAGACATGTATGTAAAACATTTTTCCAATAAATCAGTCACTTCTGCAGGCGAAAATAGAAAAAGATATGAAATAATAATGTTGTGTAAGGCGCAAAAAAAAAAAACTAAAAATAGGAGCGAATTGTTACAAAGTTGAGTATGCAAAAGGAAGATTGCTGGTTCACCGTCGTATATTTTTAAATTGAGTGATCTATTGTGTTGGCAAAATTGAAAAAGTTTTTGATACGAGAATATTCGTTCAATTTTTTTTTCGTTTAGATTAGTCGCGTTTCCGTCCCGACAAAAAAAAATAACGAATTAAAGATTAAAACAGCATAAAATTGAAAACAACATTTCCTCCCCTTCCATTAAAATCTAATTTAACAAGAACTTGTTGTTGGCACACGTTCTTCATGTCCATTTCCATCACTCGATTGTCGCACTTTTTCACACGAAATCGATTACCTTTTAAATTGGATGTATAGCATTTTTAAAAACAAAATAAATAACATTTATGTGTTCATTCAACAACGGAACTTTTCTTGTTTTTAAAGATGAACAACGAACAAGGTGTAAGAAGTCAGGGATGGGCTTCAGGATTTCTTTTGTTTTTTTTAAATTAAAATTAAATTTTAAAATTTTTTCAAAAGATAATTGAAATTTAATTTATTTAATTATTAAATTAAATGAAATTAAATTATTCAAATTAAATTTAATTATTATTTTTTTAAATATTGATTTTAATTTAAAACTAAATTTTAATAAATCAAATTTATTTTAAATAATAATTGAATTTAATAAATTTTAATAACTAAGAAAAATTAAATTAAAATTATTTAATTTATTTTAAAAAAAATATCATAGTTGGCCTAAAAATTTAACGGATTTATAAAATATACATAATTCAGATTTTAAGTTTCAAAAGTTGTTTGAAAAATAAATATTTTACATATAAAAAATTATTATGTAAAAAAATTCTAAAATTTTTTTTAATAATTTTTATTCATGAAGTGAATAAAATATTTGTGGAATGAAATTAAAAATTAAAATTAAATTAAATAAAAAATATTCAAAATTAATTAAACAAAAAATATGTAAAATAAAAAAAAAATAAATAAAATAGAATTAATTAAAAAATAAATATCAAATGGGCCTCAAGAATTTTTTAAGAGCCCTTTTTAATTTCCATACCTTCCGTAACCGATGATCTTCAATTCGATGTCATCTGTCTTTCCCTTGCACTGCCAATGTTCCACAATATGTATTAGTCTACACTCCAATTCACACAAATTCAAGTGTCAATTTTTGTTCCTTCGTCTTCGTCGAGCATGTGTCGAACGTTGCAAAAACATGAAATGGCACTTCACCAGAATTTCAATTACCTCGGCAAATTGTAAACGTTGTAAAGTAAATTGTTTTGGGTGTTTCGAGCACTTACTTTCGCTCACTCGTCACTCGATAAGTGTGTGTTTATCTACTCTCCTTCTCCTATATTCATTGGGTAACTTCATCACATGCATCGCCATAAAAATGTCTTCGGGCCGAAAGTGAATTGCAATTGAACTTTAATTGCATTGCTGAAATGCCTTTTGACGCGACGCACTCGTCATCGTCTTGTTGAATTTTCATTCCATTCTCGCAATTCGCAAGAAAGGGCGACAAATTCCGAAGAAAACATTCATATTCAAATTCCAGTCTATAAAAATGTCATCAATGGTCGGGCTTGTATATTTTTTTACGATATTGTTATTATCATTATTATGATTCACCAGCAAAATTGCAAAATAACAAGCCATTATGCTATTAACAAGTGTATGAAGAAAGAAGTCCCATGAATATATTAAGAGAGGCATAGAAGAATGTTGAACGACAAAAAAAACTACCCTCATCTTATTTTTTTTTGCTCATTCGACGAATAATGCCAACTCGATATCCATGCGAGATTACAATGTCTTCAAATTTGGGGATCGAATATTTTTTTGTAATGTAATTTTTTTCGTCTTATTAAAAAAGAGAGAAAAATAAATAACAAATATGAACTGTCGATGATGATGATGTTGTTGAAGTCGATGCACTTCTAGACACACGGAGAAAGGGATCTCGTAGAAATTTTCCTTATTATTTCCTGTCTGAGTCAAGTGAAGGAAAAAAAGCAAGAGGGCACTCAGATGTGATGAAAAAGGAGGCGTACATTTGATGTCGAGTATTACTGACATTTATTACCCTAATTTATTGAGTAGTTATTTTTATTTTTATGTCTAACGGGGCGGATAGACTTCTGCCATGGCGTGCCGGCTTTTTTTCTTTTGTTTTGATTTCGGATTTTGCTCTTTATGAGATTTAAGACGCAGCTTTGTTGCGATATTGCAGTGATTTTTGGGGGATTTTCTTAAGCTCATACCAAAAAACGTAATTTTTTGGTTACATATTTTCTTTCATGTTTCGTTTAATAAGAAAAAATTAATTATTTTTTTTGCTTTGAAAAATTATAAAAAAATATAAAAATTTTTAATGAAAAAACAAAATATATAGGTATAATAAAAAAAATTAAATATTTATTAACATTTGGAATCTATTTAAGAAATAAAAAGATTTGAAAATTAATTTAAATTAAATTAAATATTCTAAAATTAAATTTTTAATATTTTTCTAAACTTTTTAAAGCTCATAATTTTTTAATTGAAAGAAAATAAATTTTTACAAGCATTTATTTTTTTTTCTAATTTTTTAAGCAATAAAAATATTCAAAAACTAATGAAAAAAACTAAATAAAAAAATTATATTCAATTTAATATAAAATAATTTTCAATATATTTTATATTTTAAAATATTTATACCAAAATATTTATAAATATTTATTTTTTTAATTTAATTTACTCCAAATGGATAAAAATTTGTCAGAGGGCTCTAAATTATCATTTTTAATCATTTTATAACTCAAAACTGCTAAAAAATTGAAACTGAAAAAAAAAATTTCTTTGACATAGTTTTGTTTTGAAAACTATATCAAGAGAAAAACTATGTCAAAAACTGTGTCAAAGCAAATTTTGTCAAATCTTACTTCAAATGGATAAAAATTTGTCAGAGGTATATCATTTTTAATCATTTTATAACTCAAAACTGCCAAAAAAATTGAAACTAAGAAAAATTTTTTTCTTTGACATAGTTTTGTTTTGAAAACTACATCAAGAGCAAAACTAAATCAAAAACTGTGTCAAAGCAAATTTTGTCAAATCTTACACCAAATGGATAAAAATTTTCTAAATCATTTTTAATCATTTTATAACTCAAAACTGCCAAAAAATTGAAACTAAAAAAAAAAATTTTTTTCTTTGACATAGTTTTGTTTTGAAAACTACATCAAGAGCAAAACTAAATCAAAAACTGTGTCAAAGCAAATTTTGTCAAATCTTACACCAAATGGATAAAAATTTGTCAGGGGGCTCTAATTTATCATTTTTAATCATTTTGCAACTTAAAACTGCTAAAAAATTAAAACTGAAAAAAATTTTTTTCTTTGACATAGTTTTGTTTTTGAAAACTATATCAAGAGAAAAACTATGTCAAAAACTGTGTCAAAAACTGTGTCAAAACTGTGTCAAAGCAAATTTTGTCAAATATTGCTCCGAATGGATAAAAATTTGTCAGAGGGCTCATTTTTAAATTAATTGAAAGAAAATAAATTTTTGAAAGTTTTGCATTCAAGAAAAATTTTTTTAGAAAAAAAATTTTGTCAAATCTTAACCAAATGGATAAAAATTTTACATTTTTTAAAAAGCAATAAAAAGTCCCTTTTGTTTTATTAAAAACTAAAAAAATTTTTTTCTTTGACATAGTTTTGTTTTGAAAAAAACTAAATAAAAACTGTGTCAAATATTCAAAGCAAATTTTGTCAAAAATTACTCCAAAAAAAAATTTGTCAGAGGGCTCTAATTTTTCATTTTTAATCATTTTATTCAAATTGCCAAAAAATATGAAAAAAAGACCTTTGAAAATATTTTTAAAAAATTTAAATTTTTAATTTTTTCACAAATTTTAAAAAGTTGGATAAAAATAAAATTTCAATCTATATTTTTTTTAAAAGATTAGAGGTTCTTCAAAATGCTTAAATTTGAAACTACAATGAACTAAAAAATTCCTTTAAAGTTAAAATTTAATGCAAAAAATAATTATCAAATGGATTTTTTGACATAGTTTTGTTTTGAAAACTATGATTTTCTGCCAAAAAATCACAAATTGTCAAAGCAATTTTTTCAAATCTTACTTCAAATGGATAAAAATTTGTCAGAGGGCTCTAAAATTCATTTTTAATCATTTTATAACTCAAAGATGTCAAAAAATGAAACTAAAAAAAAAAATTTCTTTGACATAGTTTTGTTTTGAAAACTATATCAAAGAAAAAATCCTTTTTGTCAAAAACTGTTAAAGCAAATGTTTTTGTTTTTTAAAACTTTGTCAAATTTTTTTAATATTTAATTTTTTTAAAATTTTTTCAAAAAAATTGAAACTAAGAATTTTTTTTTTTGACATAGTTTTGTTTTGAAAACTATATGAAGTGCTGTATAACTTTGTCAAAAACTGTGTCAAAAACTGTGTCAATTAATTTTGTCAAATCTTAACCAAATTTAAAAATCAAATCATAAGGGCTCTAAAATAATCAGAGGCAACTTAATGCCAAAAAATTTAAAAAAAAACGGTTGAAAAAAAATTTTTTCTTTCATTTTTATTTTTCATTTTATTTCAAATAAAAATTTTGATCAAGCCTAAAATTGAAACTAAAATTGAAAAAAAATCTTTAATATATGGCAAATTTTTAAAAAATTGATAAAAAGGGTCAGAGGGTACAATAATTGACTAATGCAAAATTTTTTTCTTTGACATAGTTTTGTTTTGAAAACTATATCAAGAGCAAAACTGTGGTCAAAAACTGTGTCAAAAATTCATTAAAAGCTTAAAAAATTTTTTAAAAATTTTGTAAAAAACTATATCAAAGATAAAAATTTGTCAAAAACTGTTCAAATCAATTTCAAGGGCATCTTTTGGCTTAAATGGATAAAAATTTGTCAGAGGGCTCTAAAATTATCATTTTTAATCATTTTATAACTCAAAACTGCCAAAAAATTGAAATGGATAAAAATTTTTGTTAAAATATCATTTTCTAAAAAAAATTTTTGAATCAAATGGTTAAAAACATAGTTTTGTTTTTGCAAAACTAATGTCAAAAATTTGTCAAAAGCAAAAAATCAAGAAAAAAAATTTCATGATTTTTTTTGACATAGTTTTGTTTTGAAAAAAAAAAGAGAAAACGGAAAAAACAAAAACGTGTCAAAGTGTGTTTTGTCAAATCTTCTCCAAATGGATAAAAATTTGTCAGAGGGCTCTAATTTATCATTTTTAATCATTTTATAAAAATGCCAAAAAATTGAAATTGAAAAAAAATTTTTCCTTTGACATAGTTTTCTACATCAAAGCAAAAAAACTGTGTCTCTTTCTGAAATTTTGTCAAATGGATAAAATTTTGTCAAATCTTTACCTAAAAAAATTCCTCATTTTTAATCATTTTGACATCCGTAATTCTCAAAATAAAAAATGGAAAAAATTTTTGAATAGTTTTTTTCTGAAAATTTAGAAGAGAAATGTTCAAAAAATGTTTTTCAGAATCATTTTTAATCATTTTGCAACTCAAAACTGCCAAAAAATTGAAACTGAAAAAAAATTTTTTTCTTTGACATAGTTTTGTTTTGAAAACTAAATCAAGAGCAAAAAAACTGTGTCAAAGCAATTTTTGTCAAATCTTGCTCCAAATGGATAAAAATTTTCATTTTTAATCATTTTTGCCAAAAAAAAAAATTTTTTTCTTTGACATAGTTTTTTGAAAATTTTAAAAACTAAATCAAGAGTCAAATCAAAAAGTGTCAAAAATGTGAAAATCTTGACAAAGTTCTTTGTTGTTTTGAAAAAAATTTGTCAAAAACTGTGTCTCTAAATCATTTTTACTCCAAATTTGGATAAATTTTTTTCAGAGGGCTCTAAATTATCATTTTTAATCATTTACAAGCAAATAACTTTGCAAAAAAATTGAAACTGAAAAAATAATTTTTTCAAATTTTGTTTTAAAAATTTAAATCAAAGAAAAAACAAAATCAAAAATTTGTAAAAAATTTTTGTAATGTTTTCTCCGCTTTAATGACATCCGTAGGGGCGGATAGATAAAAATCTTGAAAAAGAAAAAATGACATTAGTTTTGTTTTGAAAAATATCAAGAGAAAAACTAATGTCAAAAACTGTGTCAAAGCAAAAACTCAGCTCTTCAAATGGATAAAAATTAAATAAATTTTCAAATCTTCAACCAAAAAAATTGAAACTAAAAAAATTTTTTTCTTTGACATAAAATTTTTTTTCAAATTTTTGTGTCAAAGCAAATTTTGTCAAATCTTACACCAAATAAAAATTTGTTGAGGGCTCTAAAAAAATTTTAAATTTTATTCAAAACTGCAAAAAAACTGTGTCAAAAACTGTGGCAAAGCAAATTTTTTTTCAAAAATTTTGCAACTCATAGTTTTGTTTTAAAAACTAAATCAAGAGAAAAAAAAACTGTGTCAAAAACTGTGTCAAAGCAAATTTTGTCAAATCTTGCTCCAAATGGATAAAAATTTGTCAGAGGGCTCTAATTTATCATTTTTAATCATTTTTCAACTCAAAACTGCCAAAAAATTGAAACTGAAAAAAAATTTTTTCTTTGACATAGTTTTGTTTTTTCTATATCAAGAGAAAAACTTGTCAAAATCAAAGCAAATTTTAAAACATTTAATCATTTTATAACTCAAAATTGCCAAAAAATTGAAAGTTTGACATGTTTTGTTTTGAAAACTATCAAATTGCAAAACTAAATCAAAAACTGTGTCAAAAAAACTGTGTCAAAGCAAATTTTGTCAAATCTAAAAAACTCCAAATGGATAAAAATTTGTCAGAGGGCTCTAATTTATCATTTTTAATCATTTTATTAATCAAAACTGCCAAAAAATTGAAACTAAAAAAAAATTTTTCTTTGACATAGTTTTGTTTTGAAAACTATATCAAGAGAAAAACTATGTCAAAAACTGTGTCAAAGCAAATTTTGTCAAATCTTACTCCAAATGGATAAAAATTTGTCAGAGGGCTCTAAAATATCATTTTTAATCATTTTATAACTCAAAACTGCCAAAAAAATTGAAACTAAGAAAAATTTTTTTCTTTGACATAGTTTTGTTTTGAAAACTACATCAAGAGCAAAACTAAATCAAAAACTGTGTCAAAAACTGTGTCAAAGCAAATTTTGTCAAATCTTACTCCAAATGGATAAAAATTCATCAGAGGGCTCTAATTTATCATTTTTAATCATTTTATAACTCAAAACTGCCAAAAAATTGAAACTAAAAAAAATTTTTTTCTTTGACATAGTTTTGTTTTGAAAACTACATCAAGAAAAAAACTAAATCAAAAACTGTGTCAAAAACTGTGTCAAAGCAAATTTTGTCAAATCTTACTCCAAATGGATAAAAATTTGTCAGAGGGCTCTAATTTATCATTTTTAATCATTTTGCAACTTAAAACTGCTAAAAAATTAAAACTGAAAAAAATTTTTTTCTTTGACATAGTTTTGTTTTGAAAACTATATCAAGAGAAAAACTATGTCAAAAACTGTGTCAAAAACTGTGTCAAAGCAAATTTTGTCAAATCTTACTCCAAATGGATAAAAATTTGTCAGAGGGCTCTAAATTATCATTTTTAATCATTTTATAACTCAAAACTGCCAAAAAATTGAAACTAAGAAAAAATTTTTTTCTTTGACATAGTTTTAATATTTGAAAACTAAATCAAGAGCAAAACTAAATCAAAAACTGTGTCAAAGCAAATTTTGTCAAATCTTACTCCAAATGGATAAAAATTTGTCAGAGGGCTCTAATTTATCATTTTTAATCATTTTGCAACTTAAAACTGCTAAAAAATTAAAACTGAAAAATTTTTTTTCCTTTGACATAGTTTTAAATCAAAAACTGTGTCAAAGCAAATTTTGTCAAATCTTACTCCAAATGGATAAAAATTTGTCAGAGGGCTCTAATTTATCATTTTTAATCATTTTATAACTCAAAATTGCCAAAAAATTGAAATTGAAAAAAAATTCCTTTGACATGTTTTGTTTTTAAAGTTTATGAAATTGCAAAAGGGTCATGAGGAGTACAAAAATGTGACTTGAGGAGTACGAAATTTTAAAATGAGGAGTGAAAAAAGCGTAGATATATAACATCGAAATGCGGTATAGTATGTCGTTCTTTAGACGACTACTTTCTCTATTTTTTTAAATTAGAAAAATAAAACTCACCTAAAAAAGTTCCTCTTTAATGTTTTCTCCGCTTTAATGACATCCGTAATTCCATTTTTGGACCTCTCGTCTCTCAAAATATCTTTAATTGGTAATTCATGTCAATCACGCGCTAATTCAGTTTCTCCCTAATAGAAAAATGTATCAATAGTTGTTCAATGCTCACGACAAAAACCAATTCAACTTGTCTTGTAGTCGATGTAAAAGTACTCGTATGTATAAATAATGATAGATTGAATCACTGTAACAGCACTTTTATTACAACTTTCCTCCTTCTGCTACTCTCTTTATCAATCAATATCCTTTCCAGTCAATAAACAAGCATATTTGTTTACATCTAGCTCTAATACTCGTGTACTTTTGTCTATTATTGCTTGCTGAAGCATCGACATCGACTCACCGGGCGGCAAACATTCCGAAAAATCCACGCATTAACGGAAAGTTTTTCAAAATGAGAGAAATTTTTCTTCTTTTTGCGCCAAATATTTTGCATATTTGTCGTGTGCCATGTCACAAAGAGTTCAAACTCATAAAGCTACAATTCCATATCTCTCGTTCCAACTGTAAAAAGGTCACATTTATGCAAATTGAAGCAATCTGATGACATTTTAGAATGAAAAAAAGGAGCATTTACTGTCTTTCTTGTAAGTTTGCCAAAACTTGGTCATTTGTTCTCTTCTACTATCTGATGACACACGAGGGATGAGGATTAAATTTCAATGTCGTTTCAAAGTTCAGCTTTTGTGTCGAGTCCAATATTGCGAGTCATTTATTTCATTTTGAGTTAAAAATTTTCTTAATTTATCGCAAAAAAAAAGACAAAAAAGGAAACGGATGCCAAGTTGCAAAGACGAAGAAAATTATTAAAGTTGAAGAAAAAATCGAGCGAAATTGTTTACAGACGAAATCAATTATGTTTCGCTGCTGATAAATGAAGTCTCCGTTCAAAAACATTCTATGACTGAACTCTCTGTATCGGATTTCCAATAATAAACATAAGTTTTCAATAAGCTTAAAAAGTTTGCACTCGATGCAAGAAACTGTAGGCAATCATCAACTTCGACGAAAAAATATCTCGAGTAGCAAAAAAAAAATTGTATTCTATTTCATTCTTGTTGAAACTAATTGCAATTATCCATGTTGTCGTCGTTTCTTTTGTATTTTTTCCTCCTTATTCCTCGTCGTCTTCTGTTTCTTCCAACGTCTCTTCTCCTTCACCATCGTCCTCGTCACTGGTCGCCTCTAATTTTTCATTTTGTGCCATTTTTTGTCGATGTTCGTTCTCTTCCGCCGCCGTCGGATCATTTATCTCGAGAATGTCGGGTCCCAGGGGATATTCGTCGTGCATTTGTGGCACATTTGGCGGCTCGTAGTTACGTGCGCAGTACTTTTGGGCCCATCCAACATAAATCATGTCGGCAATTTTGTCGCGCGCGAATGCAACGGCACCCGGCCAGAGATTAGAACGCATCAGTGTCACGGCATCCACTGGATTTGGGTTGTGAATTGTTTTGACAGTCCAGGCGGGTGTCGTGTCGCACGAAATGACGTCTTCCGTGCAGGGATTTAACAATGGCGGAACGTTTTCAATGTCATTTTGCTCTTCTTCTTCCTCCTATTTATTATTTTTTTGCGGGAGAAACGAGATTTTGTCAAGGAAAATTGTGTCAAATAATCCCATTGAGACTATTTACCTCGATTTCTTCTTCAAGTTCTTCTTCCTCTTCGAGTTGTTCTTCGCCATCTTTTATTTTTTGCTCTTTGTAGGTTTGAATTCTTCCGTGTTTCTGTATAAAAGGTCTGACATGCACCCAAAAACTCAAATATTTTAAATCTTTGTATGAGGGAGGCTCGAATTTTGGGTTGCGGAAGAGTTCTGTGTCATTTTCTATTTCATCTTCTTCCTGAATTAAATAAAAAAATTAAAATTTTAAATATACAAATTAAAAAAAAAAATTTAATATTAAAAGGAAATTAAATAATTAAAAAAACATTAAAAAAAAAGTAAAAAAAAAAAATAAAAAAAAAATATAATTAAATTTATTAATTTTATTTTAAAAAATTAAATATTTTTTGAGAATTTCTTTGACAGTTATGAATATTTTAGAATAAATACTGTAATTTTTATAAAATTTTCAATATTTTTTTTAAATTTAAATTTAATTTTTAATTAATTGGATTTATGGAGCTTTTAAATTGGGTCATGGGGCAAAAAGTTTAAAAAAGATTTGGAACGGCTAAGATGAAAAAAAAATAATAAAAATGAGAAAAAAAATATAATGCAAGAAAAAAATTACCTCTTCTTCTTCTTCCTCCTAAAATGAACCGGAAAAAAATTAAAATAGTCTCAATTAAAACGAAATTCATTCGTAAAATACAAACCTCTTCTGTTTCCTCTGCTTCCTCGCCACTAATATCTGTCGGTTTGCGTGCTACCCAGTAATTAAGTGGTGCAACAAATGTACTTGCTGTGATTCGTGCTATCAATGCTCGTAACAAATGGGCCTCCGTTTCGTCGTGCTGCATTTTGGGGTACGAAATCACTTTTGCCGACAGGTTTCCCGTGAGAGCTTTCTTGATTTGTTTCGATACGAGAATTTGTTTTGGCGTTGCGAGGGGAAGTTCGTGCCATTTATCACCAAAAGCATTATTACTTGCATAATAGAGATAACGATTCACGCCCTCGCCAAGGGACTCAGCTGGAGTGTCGGGATTTGGGACGAATTTCGATTGCGGTAACGGGGGAATTGCATTTTTTGACTTTGAGGTTTCGTCTTTTAAGGTCGTTGTTGATGCTGGAAGAGGAGATTCGACATTTTCTTCTGAAATTTGTTCCTTTGAAGTTTTTTGAAGACGTTCAGCGATCGCTTCTTCTGTTAGTTGAACTTCAAAAATCCAATAATTTCGTTCGAGACCGTAAATTTTGCCCCAAAAACGACATGACTTGATATTTTTGTCGCGTAAAAATTTTTCCTGCGAGAGAGTTAGCAGATAAATGTCTCGCGAAGGCATTCCAATGCCTATCAAATCATAAATTGACTTCAGGGACATCAAATTTGGGTGAATAACTTTTTCAGCAAGGATTTTATCGTCATCTTCTGTGTCATGATTGGCTCTCAACTCCTGCAGTTTTTGAAAATCTTCGATAAATTGACGTGATTTTGTTAGTTTTCCCTCAAAATCCTCTTCATTTTTCTCTTTTTCATGAATTTCTTCTCCTTCCGGGACATGATGATACCGATTTTGCCTTATTTTGCGACTAAAATCCTCAAAATTGTCCATTACATTGCGAGGACGATCACAAAGCGCACGTTGAATAATTTCCGCCAAGTGATCGTACCTAAAAAAATTTTTAAAAAATTACCAAGCTTTGAAAAAATCAATTTTTACTCACAATGATTCTCCTGATTCCACAGAAATTTGCTTTAAAATCATCTTTGCTTGCGTAAAATCCTTTTCATGATCCGGAATTTTCGGTTTAATCTCCCGAATCACGTTGCTTTCGAGAGATAAATCACTACTCTGGTACATTTTTGGCGATTTTAGGCAGATTCCGTTCTTTTGTTCGATGGATTTTCATTAAAACTAAAAAAAAAATCGCCGGTTCCTATGATATCATGTCGCAACGGATATTCTTTGTTACGAAATCCATCGTTAGATGATGAAACAACGTCAAAAATCACGTTCGTTGAATAGACGACTAATTAACATGCATCTCTCTGTTGCTTCCCGTGCGTATTACCATAACGGAGATATAGAGATGAGATGATGACACCATCATAAAAATTGTCGTCTGCCAAAAAATAATTTCAATTTTAAATGAATTTAAATTTTTGAAGCAACAGAATCTCTCTGCTAGTGTCGCGTTGGCAGTGATAACGACACACTACCAAGAGATAAATGAAGAGATTATAATTTCAATGTTAAACATCATGTAATACAACGCCACCCTGATGTATTCATAATCGTATTTTTAGTATGCATAATGCGTCGTCGTTGTCGTCGTCTTCGTCACTTGCAATTTTTGGTCGTTTTTTTGAACAGTAACACTTCATTTTCATCCGCAAGCTGTGTCGTCGCAGGTACTCGTTGATAAGACGTAATTTGAATGCTACGTCGCTTCAGTTACAGACTTAATTTCAACTTATTTACGACGGAAAATTGTTTGTAATATCTTGTTTATTATTAGATCAGAGAGTAGTGACGAGGCGAAGGTACAGGGAACGGAACGAAAGACGTCGAATCTTCATTAAAATTTCATTTTAAAATTTATTAACGTTGGGTGCAATGTACCTTCGTTACGTTCCTTCTCTTGGTTAGGAATTTTACTATTTTCTTGCAACGGAGACGACGACGACGTGAACGATGGAGGGATTTATTCTGCAGAGAGGAGACGTGATTGAATGTTAATAAATTTATTCCTTGGGAGAGAAAATGAAGAAAAATGAGGGAAAATTAATATATTTACTACTTGATGAGGCTTCTTGGTTGGATTTTTCATTGTTACGTGAGGGAATTTCTTCCTTCAGGAGATTTTCCTGAAATTGAGGTAAAAATTTTGCTCTTTTATCATTAGAGAAAAAATATTTTAATATTATATTAATTTAATATTTTTTTTTTAAGAAAATTTTTTTTTTATTTTAATGACAAAAAGAAAGAGTAAATTTGTAAGTCTTGAGGGATTTTTGTCCTCAATAAATTTTTGTCCTTTAATCAATAAAAATTCGAATTCAAAGTTTAACGGATTTAAACTTAATTAAAAATTCAAAACTTTTTAATATGATTCGGAAAATTATCCTTTTTTATTTTATTATTCTTTCATCTCTTTCAAGCTTTCAAGTAAATAAAGTTTGATTTTTTTTCAAACATAAATATTTTTTTTCAATATTATTACAATATCCATTCATTTTCCAACTAATACAATAAATTTGCTGCTGAACCCATAAAATAATAGAGAAAAACTTTTTAGTTCGTGCCACTATGCAAGCAAAGCAAAGCAAAGCCACGCAATGAATGCATGAACGAATGAAATAAAAGTCATTTTATTTTAAACATTGTGCAAGTAAAATAATAATAAAATTTGTTACTAGACAAAGTTTTAATTGAAACAAGCTTGTATGAGTTGTGAATGACGTACGTTTCATATGGGTTCAAACATAAAAAAAATGTAAAAAAGGAACCAGATTTTCAAGAGATCATTTGCAGTTATGTGTGTCGTTGTCGGTATAACAATGTGTGTTGTTGAAAATGACAAAGACGAGAGAATGGGAGAGAAAAAAAACGAAGAAAAAAGACAAACACAGTAGTAAGTAGCAACTTTTCCCGTTGTCTAATTGTATACAAATTGTCCTCATTTAAGTCGTTTTCTTTGTTTTGTTTCTGCTTTGCGTTGCCAAGCCATTGTTCGTGACTTTTATGACATGATGATGTTTAACATGAGAGGGACTTTTGTTGTCACACACTTGTTCTTTGACAATAATGACGACATCATTATACGGTTAAGGTAGATTTAACTCTTATCATTACGCAAAGATTTTGTTTATGGATATTGAATAATTAAATGGATGCAATTTACGACGTTGCCGTGTTTAATCGATAATTGCAATTAGGGATGTTTGTTTGAACAAGTTAAGTTGTTGAAAGAGGATTTATTTTTTTTTCTTCTTCTTCTTGAAGAGTGATAATGCGAAACTATGAAGTAGAGCTAAATATTTTTAAAATCCAACATAAACCACAAGAGAGAAAAAAAATCATAAAAATTTATGTAAAAACTTTCTCTATATAATAACAGCAATAACAATGCGCACTAACCTCCTTCTTCCTCTACATTTTTTCTCTGGCATAGTCAATAAAAATCAAAACTGCCATTTTTTACCGCTGAACAGAGGTATATTTGCAGAAAAATAACAAAGTTGAGACTTTTGCAATTTGTCATCCCTTTAATAGCACCCACCAATTTTTACATGAAAAACTTTTGACTTTCGTGTTCCGCGCCTCAGTCCCGCACTACTTATGAGAGATAATACATTGACTTTTATAATAATAATAATATTTTAACTGCTATTTTATTTGTCCCAAAAGCACAATCAATGAATAAACATTTTGTGAGTGCTGTGTGTACAAGATGATAATAAATTAGAAAAACCATTTTTATTCGTGCCTTTCTGTTTTTTTCAGTCGTTTCGTTTGGAGGATGAAGAAGGTAAGTGTTGCGGATCAGAGGACTTGCGAAGGAGGAAAAATTAAAGAGGTAAACGGGAGATAAAATATTAGGAGCAATTTTCATGGGCAATAATTGAGGCTTATTAGAAGACGTTAAAGGACGAGAGCGTATTTCGAAGCTTCTAGTTTGTAGAGTAAAATATACTTATGCGGAGCGAAATGATAAAACGTTCGTTTTGTTCAAGATATCAAACCAAAGAGAGCGAGAATAAGCAAGATACTTCATTTTTCTTGGTGAAGTGACATTCAAGACATAATTACGACTTGGCCTTATTTGCAATACAATATTCTAATTTGAATATCGTATCTTTACGAAAATTTCATCATCGATATTTTTTGACATTCCATTTTGCATCTTTCCAATTTGATTCTTGGAGATCTGAAATTAAAGTAAGTTAAAAATATCAAAAAATCAAAGAAAATTTTTAAATTTAAACTTTCCAAAAATATTTACTAGACTTTCGAAATCCACATCGTAGTTGTTTTCCTCTGTGAATGCTTCAAACGTTTCTTCTGAAAATATTCAACTGAAATTCTTTCGCTCAGATAAATTTTATCATTAATTTATTTTTATTAACGAACCACGGCATCATTTATCGAAGAATATCTTCCATGAAGGTGATACCAAAACAAGTATCTCTAAAAGAAATTCTTATCTATTAACTACAAAAATTAATTTATTTTCAGGAATTTAGATACTTACTTGTCCTTTCTAAATAACTGAAGCATTAGCAATTAAATTCTTGTCAAGGTTTTTATTTCTCATCGAAGTTTGTGAAATGACTCATGTTTGACTTGAGAGCTCTCCATTCATTAATCTTCAACAGCAAAATTTTGAAAACGCCTTTTATCTCTCACATTTTGCCTGCACTCCTTGTCAATATCACATTATCGATGCTGCATGCATTTATTTATTTTTTAAGTAGATGTTAAACAAGTAATCTATATGAGCATTTTTATTTATTTTCTCTTTCTCTGTAGACACAACAACTTTTTGTTATTATGGATCATTAAATTCTTGTGACAACAAAGAGTGTATTGGACAAAAAAATGCATTGAAACGAACCGTAATAATAATCCGTATTACACTAAAAGGACTTCCTGTGAAATCCAATTCAGACATGTATATTAAAGTTTCATCGATGTATAATGGAGAGATGAAACATATTGAACTATTATTTTCCATGGTGCCCAATTTCATAATAAATCCGATACACACACATGAGGAGACCGAATAAATAAGTGCTAATAGAAATAAATTTTATTGATGGAGATACAATAATGCATTTGTTTGATTTCTCCGAATATCTATCGGAAAATTGAAACTAATAACTGTCTCCCTTCCTTCGTTCTTTGCATTTTACGTGTGCGTGTTTGTGTCACTTAAATGAACAATCCAAATAAATTTTCCAGGGAAATAAGGGACAATTTTCATCATCATCATCATTTTATCGACACACAACACATAAATCAGAGATACACATTATTTAACATCAACACATTATTATTACACACCCTCGACAAATATTCCCTCAATTATTCAAGGCATATGCAGACACCGAGTGAGTCACCCTGTGTGTGTATGTGTAATTAATTGTGTGCATGATATTTATGTCACGTACGATTGTTGCAGACTCTGTTAAATTTACATTAATGATTATGCTATTATTATTATTAAAACATTCGTTCATCCATTCCGAATGACGACGATGATGATGATCATTATTATGATTTTGTGAGGTTGAATGAAATGTTTACCGATGCATTTATATTCATTATTTAAAAAGGTAGTGGTTAGCTGTCTGCACGAGACATGTAACCAATATCACAATAAATAATGATGGAAAATTTAATAAATAAATCACATTTTCTATAGTTGGATTTGCACATTTATGGTTTTGCCGTTGGAATTAATTGTTGTCAAAATATGTTATTGTCTCTCGGGCATAAATATATATGTGAAATTGACTGTCTGGTTAATTAAAATATCCAACTTACATGGGGATGGCAACTTTGTAACGGACGTTTCTTTTGTTACACTTTCAATATGCCTTTGCTTCCAACAATCGTTGTAATTCATTAGTGCAAGGAGGAAAAACGTTCATTTAATTTTGTATTACATCCTTTTTCGTTGCTAGCACGTGTAGTTGATGGAAAAACAGCACAATGTACTGACAACAATGTTTGCTAAAACAAAATATTACAAAAAAAAGTTTATAAAGTTACATCGGGATTTTTATGTTAAAAAAGATGAAAGCGCATTTTAGTTTAAAACTTAAAAAATAAGAGAAATTTAAAAAAAATGATTAAAATTTATTAATTAAAATAATAAATTTATTAATTACCTAATTAATAATAATTAATAAATTTATTAATTAATTAATAATAATTAATTAATTTAAAATTAATTAATATAAAAATGTTATTTTTTTTTTATTTTTATTAATTAAAAATATAAATTATCAATTAAAATAAGGATTTTTTATAAATTTATATAAAAAAATAATCATAAAATAAAATCTAAATCATAATAAACAAAATTTTTTTAATTTAATAAAATTTTAAAAATATATAAATATTTACAAAAAATAATATAAAATATATTTTAATAATAATTTAATAAATACGATTTATTTTATTTTTAATTTTTTTTTTATATAAAACATTTATAAATAACTAAAAATATTAATAAATATTTTTTGAAATAATATGATTAAAAAAAAACTCACCTGGTTTGTCAAGTTATATTTCAACTCATTTAGATCCATAAAATTATCATAACTATCCATTTTTAAACTAAAAAAAAAAAATTAATCATAAAATTTTTATTAAAAAAAATCAAGAAATGCATTTCAAATAAAATCAGAAAAAAAATACAAAATTAAAAAATCCGCATGTCTTGTCAGCCATAGTCAGTTAGTTTCCTCCGCACTACACTTTGATTATTATTATTCTTGCATTAACCTTAAGAGCACGTGTACTGTTTGTTCTGCACTTTTCTTCGTTGTTTGCATCGTACTTGAGCTCTCCGGCAACGGCAAACACATAAAATAACATGCCGCCATCCGTTTAAAAGCAAACACTTAACGAGCGCGCGTCAGTGAGTGAGTTAGAGCTAGCTTATGGAGGACGTTGTTGCATCCGGGAGAAGAAAAATGATAATAATAATCGTTTCTTTTTGCTTTATTTTAAACATTTTTTGAGCAGTAAGTTAGCTCAAAAAACGAAGAAAAATAAAAACTTGAGAACTTGAAAGAATGAACAAAGTACGCGCGGGAGAAAAGCTAAAAACAATTTCCTTGATGGTTTAATAATTGTACTTTACCCAACATAACATTTTCATTGTTGTTGCGAGTGTTTCGAGTGTGTTGTACATATTTTTTTGTTTTATTTTTTGCAATAATGTATTACCTTCGCTATACAATAATAATAAGCAAAAAGCAACGAAGAGAAAATTTTTTTTGCAGTAGAAAACTGGTGCATTTGATGTTTTCTTAATGGTTTTTTTCTGCTTCATCTTCCTTTTTTGTACTCGTTGCTGCCTCGCGGAAAACTTTCAAGCAATTGTAATCCATTTTGTGAAAAGGTCAAGGATTTCAAGATCTATCAAAGTACCTTTCAGATGTCAGATAGGCAACTTTTTGACACTCCACGAAATTATTAAATATCATTTCTTGCATCATGAATAATTCATAAAGCTCCTTCATTATATTCCCCTCTTCGAAAGTTTGTCGGACAAAAACAACAAAACGCTAAATAACATTTAATTCTTTGTTGACAGGAAAATTACACGATACCGATATTACACTTCTAAAGAAAGAAAAAACAAACCAATTTATGCCCAAAAAGCACAATCGAATGAACTTGACAATGCCAAGTCTTAACAATCGTAATCTCCCAATTATTACAGTTATTATTATTTTCTATGACTAATCAAAAAATGCTCAATCAGACGTTAACGTTAAAGAAAAGTTGATAAAAACTAGTTGTTAAGTACTTAAGTGTACCCAGTGAATTTGTGTCCGTGTGCCGGAAAATGTTGTTCATGCTTGATTACGATCGTCAAATTATAGTCGTGACGACGATGTAATGATTTTCCAGCCATCCATCCATCCATCCACGATAAATGAAGGCGTTGGAACGTTTAAGCAAGAAGAAGAAAAAAAAACAACAAAAACAAGTTTAATTACTTTGCTTTAGTCTTTTGTACAAATGTACAACAAAGTGTGTCTCCGCCTCGATTATTGTCGAAGAAGGAAGTAGGTTTGTTTTTTCTTTTGCTTCTTATCGCTTACTTACGGAACTTTTCATCAGATGATGTAATAGAAGTACTTGTGCAGCAGGAATTAGTTAAGGATATATATTTTTTAATGTCAACTTATAATAACTGGCAAAAAAGATGTTAAGTTGTGTTTTTCTTCTTGTTGAACTTCTTTTAATTTTTTTTTCTCTGCCGAGCTCCATTATATTACAAAACATTCGTATCGTGTGCAAAATAATTATATATACTTAACTAAAGAGCAAGAAAAACTATGTTTTATCACGTTTCCTTTCGCCATTATAGCATTACTTGACTTATACGAGTATCTTGTAAAGAAGTGCAAATATTTAAGGAAGAACTTTGATTTTTATCTTAAAAGCGTTTGAAAGCGTGAGTCAAAAGACCGTTTTTCGTACTTTTACTAATTTATCTGTCACTTGTATTAATTACTTTTTTTTCTCATTTAATCTAATTTGAGATTACTTTTTGCCTAGTTTAATTGTGACTCGTTGCACCTTAACGTTCTTTGCTTTGAAACTTTTTTTTTACACACACACAAAAAAAAGTTTATGAACTCATAATATCAACATAAAATTTAATAAGAAATTTTTCTCTGTATCAGTTTCAGTGCATGTTTGTGATGTCGAGAAGAAGAAAAAAAAAAGAAAAGAGAATATTCAGGTCATTTACAAATATATACCGTTCATTGAAAAGTTGGATCTTCTTTGTTCATCGTCGTTCTTGCGCTTTGTACTTTTGCTTGTATATTTAATAGATATTGAACATGATTTGCTGTTTCTTAATATTATCAACAAAATATAAAGAAAAAAGATTGTTATTAGATTCGAAAGTTTTAAGGCGGTAATGGTGAAATGTGAGCGCATTTTTAATTTTATCATATAAATTTAGTCATGAAGTAATAAATAATTTTTTTATGAAATTATTTTTAGAAATTTTTTGATAAATTTTTGTTTTACAGTTTCATGAATTTTCTTCTCTGAAAATATTTCTAAAAAAAAAAATAAATAATTTTTCAAAATTTATTGACAGAAAATCGTCTTTTAAATTTTTTATGTTCTTAAAAAGGATTAGTTTTAAATAAAATTAAAAAATAAAAATCTGATAAAACAACTGATAGTCAAAAATTATTTAAATTAATTTAATTTAATCGTTAAATTTAATTTAAATTTTATTTTTATTTAATTATTTTTATTATTTTATTTTTTTAAGAAAAAAAAAATTCAATTTTGTTTTAAAAAAATTTTAACAAATAGAATATTTAAAAATTCATTTGAAAGAAAATTAAGGCAAAACAATATGTGATAAACGAAATAAGTATATGAAAAAGTGATATTAAACGAACTAGCCAAAAACCGTCGCAATATCATCGTAAATGATGGATAGAAATACAACAACTTACGAAAACATTGAAAACTTACCTCAAAATTCAATAACGGACAGACTTAAAACCAAAGAAGAGCAATTCATTTCAGTAGTAACGCTCTCTCAATAAAACCGTAAAGACGAAACTTTTTCTTCGCAACGAAACAAATTTAATCAATATGGTTCACTATAATCGTCTCGATATCCATCTTCTTTTCGATTTCACAAAAAAAACACCTTCTTGCGCTCTTAATATTTAGTCATTTGAACAACATGGAAGATACGAGATAAAAGAGACAGGATAATAACTAAAGAGAAAACATGTTTTGCAAGCAAAAGTTTGTTGTTAATAATATTTGGATCCCAATGAACTGCAAAGAAAGAAAGAAAAAAAAACATCCTTAGACAAAAGAACATTTAGTAAGCAGAAAAAACTCATTAATGTTATTGAATTATGATTAACCTTTTTTTTCATCTCCTACAGTGATCATTTTCCTAATCACCATGCTTTTTGTTTCTCTTTAACATATTTGTATCATTTTCACGAATTAATATGGAGATAATTAATTTCTCGGAATTTGATGAATTTAAATGCATGAAAAGAGGTTCAGGTATTCTGTTGACTAAATTTTTTCACGAGAGTCTAAAATTCAAAAATTTATGCTTTTTCAGAAAAAATAGGCAGAAGGCTGTATTTCTTAAGACAACGGAGAAAAATTCGAAGATTCATGACGCTTCTTGAGAAAAATTTATGTCCATCCACCCTACGGATTGAAAAGTGTTCAAATTAATCCCTTCAAGTGGTTAATTTAACCTCTTGAGCGATTAAATTTATCCCTTTAAAAAGTAATCGATGTCGTGGGACCCATTAAAAGGTATTAATTTAATCGCTCAAGGGGTAAAATTAACCACTTGAAGGGATTAATTTAACCACTTAAGGGATTAAATTACTCCAAAGGAGGTTAAATTAATCCCTTAAGGTATTAAATTAACCCCTTTTACGAAATAAGGGATTAATTTGAACACTTTTCAATCCGTAGGTTAACTTGGAGATAAATAATTTCTCGGAATTCGATTGCAACTCGATTTCATTATTCAAACGATGATTGAAGACGTAAATTGACACTTATTGAAGCAAATCTCCGTGTCCATCCATCGAATGTCCGTATTGTGTCAAAAACAAATCAAAACTGATACAATCCTCTCCCGGATGAAACTTGTAAAACGAAAAGTTGAGCAAAAGATGATCCTTGATTACTTTCGACGTCGTTCATTCCATTCGTTCGATTTTCAATCAGGCATGGTGTTATTATGTTTTGTATCGCATCGCACGTTCGTAGCAAGCTAGAAAACTTGCACATTCACATCAAAAAAGTTTAAATTAAAATTTTCATTCATCTCTGTTTGGTACACCGTTGGAGGCTTAGGCAGTGCTGAAAGATGCGCGTTCAGTCGTGTGTGTGTGTGTTTGTGACGTAAAATAACAATAATAATAGTAATAATACGAAGATGGCAAAAGTTTTGTCGTGAAATTGACTTGGAAGCTACGGCACGCCAGAAAAACTCATCGGAAAAAGCTATAAGATGTTTTCCTTCTCTACGACGGAGATCAAAAGTACCGAGAAAATAGCATGTTGTGGCAAAGTTTTATATGTGTTTGTTATTTCTTACTTTTTTTTTCTTGTTTTATGTTTGTTTTATTAGGGACTAGGCGAGCTTATGTGTCGAATTCAAGTGAGTGACGATAAGTAAGACTTTGGTAGTCGTCGTCTTCGTCGCTCTTTTTTTATTACAATTATCTGTTAATTTTATAAGAAGAAGATCAAAAAGTTGTTTTACTGTCTCCGGAATAAAAATAAATTGTATGAATTTGTGGCTTGCTTGTGTTTATTACTTTGATCCACTTATGTGCTTAGTAAGCTTAGCTCTCCTTGTAACTAAATACAAACAAAATAACATAAACTTACATGAACTTTGGAAAGTTGTCGTCTCATGCAAGCTCGGGAGACACGAGAGAAAAGTTTCCAAATGCATTTTCTTATTATCAAATCAAATTTAAACTAAGTGCACACACGCGCTCGTACAAAAGTTTTTTTTTATGAATTGTAAATGTGTGAGAAGTGAATGGAATTGATCATCATATCAGCCTCTGGCTTTGGATATTTTGTGTTTTTATGCCCACAGGATGATTGAAAAATTTTCTTTTTCATATTTTGCTCTTCTAATAAAAGTTTTTTCATTCCGGTTTAAGTCAAAAACAGGCAGCTCATAATTTTAACTCAAATATGAGTAATTTCAATAACAGGCATGATGAAAATGTTTTAAAATATCAGAAAAATAATTAGAGCGTATTTAAAATTAAAGAAAAAAAATTCATAAAAAAAAACTGCCAAAATAATTTAAAAAATAAATTCAGTAATTTTCGAGTAAATTTATAAAAAAAATTAAATAAGATTAATTTTAAATGTTTAATTACGATTTTTTAAACAAAAATTATTAAAATTTAAAACTTTTTAAAAAAAAATTCTAAAAAAATCTTGCAAAATTATTAAAAATACACCTAAAAACGGTCATTTTTAATGAAAAATTTTTAATAAAAAAAAATTATTTTAATTTTTAATTCCTTTAAATTTTACTTCATATAAATTTTAAAAATAAAATTTCTTAAAAATTTGAAAAATAAATGTAATTATTTTTTTCCAAGTCTTAATTTAAACTTTTTTTGGAATATGATTGTAACTAAAATTTGAAATTTAGAATATTTAAAAAATTATTAATTTAAAATCATGTTTGAAAAAAAAAAATAAATAAATTAGAACTTGAAAAACAAATAAAAAATTATATTAATTAATTTTTTTTCAATTTTAAATTAAAATAAAATAATAATTTAAAATTAATTTAATTAATTAAGTATTCCAATTTTTGTATTCAGAAATTGTTAAAAAAAGGATTAAAAATCAAAGGTTCGTAATTAAAATTCATTACATATTTTAAGAAAATTTTTAATAAGAAAAAAATGAAGACATACAGATGTAAAAAGCTAATTTTTGCATAAAATCTTCCAAAATGCATTGAAAACTGAAGGAAAATTGGAACATTGCTCCTTTCACTTCTTTGACTTTTTACCCTTCACACACAAATATCAAGCTTTGTAAACACAAAAGCAACACAAGTCAGACAAAGTTTTGTTATTACATTAAAATTACTTCTGTTTCGGTATATTTGAGTTCGTAATACACACAAGTCATTAGGTGTCGATGACTTTTATGTCACTTCGAATGACGTTTCAGTACAAAAACCTTACATTTTTTTTGATAAATTTCTCTTTCACAGGGACCAAAGAAAAAACTTCCCTGAGGCGTTACATTTACTAACACAAAAAAAAAACTCACAAAAAATTACACGATTAAGGTTCAATTCCTTAAATTTTCTTGACTCCAATTTTTTTGTCGAGTGTTTTATATTATTACGTCAAATTGAACCAATTTCGGAGCAAAATACGAACAAAAAGGTCTCGAGTAGGTACGAAATTATTAATGATGTAACTATTTTATGACACTAAAAAATTGCCATTTGACACGTAAAATGATGGGAGACGACCAATGCGCGCGGCGTACATTGACTGACGGGGAGAGTTGTGCCCAAGATAAATGATAGTGTCGCAAAACACGAATAGAAAAAAATTGTATTTCTTTATAAAAAAAAAGTAAAGATAGAGACCATTTACCATCATTTACGTTAAAGTTGAAACTAAAGGTTAATTGAGTGAGTGAGTGAGCGAGGTACTTTATGATTTATGGATCGTTTTATACTCGAAATGAACGTAAAAAAACATGATATGACCATTAGTTAAGTGAATGAAATGTTGGGACGAGGGAACTTTATTTGATTTTATTTAATGAAAAAATGTGCTTGGTCAAAAAAATTACGCAGAACATGAATTGACATGACATTTTGACAGAACAAAGAAAGAAATTGAAAAATGATTTTATTTTTTAAAATAATTAAAAATAAAGAAAAACACTTGAAAAGCTCAACAAGTTTCAATTACAATCAAAAATGGAATCGACGCAAAACTATTTTCATCCCTAATCACGATAATTTTCATTAAAAACTCATTTAAACATTTGCCCGCCACTATTATTATTATCCACAGAATTGCTCGCTTGCGCACACAATCACAGAGGGAATTCATTAATGGCTGATAATGATGATCGTTATCATCGTTTGTGCATATATTAAAAGTTCTACGAGATGATTTTGTGAGAAAAATGAGCAAATTTCGTGGAATCTAAAAGTTTATTTAAAGTCTGAGAAGTTTTTCTGAAAAGGCGAATTATTTGCAAAATTTTTAAAAAATTCATTGCAAAAATTAATTGATTTATATAGAAAAAATAAATTTTAAAAAAATATTTATGACATTTTTTTTTTTGATTTATGATTTTTTATTTAATAAAAATTAAATTTAAATGAAAATTTAAAAAAAAAATAATAGGAATATATGTAATTATTATTATTTAATTTAATTAAAATTAATTTAATTTAATTTTTAAATAAAAAAATAAATGATTAAATTAAATTAAATAATTAATTAATTTATAATTAATTTTATTAAATAAATAAATTTAATTTAATTTAATTTTTATAAATTTAATTAAATAAAAAAATAAATGAATAAAAAATTGAACAAAAAGTTTAAAAATTAATTTATAAAATTGAAGTAAAAAATATGAAAGTTATAATAAAATATTTTCTTCCAGTTTTTGAGTCAGAAATGTATTAATTTTTAAAGTAATTTTCAAGAAAAGTCTCTTTTGCTAATGAAAATGTTAAATTTAACCAAGAATTTTCATTTCGCAGAAAACACTTCCTCATAAAATGGCAATTAAAACTCTTCTTAGAACGATGCTGGTACACACACAGAATAGTTTTGAAATGGAAAATAATGAGAAGCAATCAAATGCAGCTCAACTCAACTCTCTCTCAGTAATTCACATGAAAAAATTATTTAAATACCTGGCATTTCTGGTAGGCTAGAACTTCATATCATCCACCGCAATGCATACAAAGACAGCCATAAAAGTTATTAAAATAATTATTTTGAAATTTTTAATATTGCTCCCATTCTGCCGGCACATCAGCCACAAAAGTACTCGACAAAGCCAAGCCAAGCACACAAAATAAAATAATTAATATTAAATTCATAATTATCATCTTCGTCATCGTCACAAACACACTCACACGAACATTTTATTATATCACCCTTAAGGCTTCTTCTCTTGATTTAATAATATCTCTTCATATGTTCGTTCGCTCGTTTTTACCCCTTTTTTCATACTTTTTTTTTTGCTCATCGCATGAATCATAAAATGTTCAGCAATATCATCATTATTATCACATAAAAATAATGTTGGAACATAATTTTATTGTACTTTGTGCGTTGGTGCGTCGTCGTTGCTTGGCACTGTCATATACGACTTCCAACACTTTTTTAATTAGAATTTTATCATACGTGATGTTTAATTGTTCTTTTTTTGTGTTGAGAAATGTGATTACGACGAAGTGCTCTTGTTTATTGTCTGGATTGTTGTAAAACTCAAGAAAACTTTTTTTTTTTTGAATGGGAATAAAATTTATGATTTTCAATGTGCTTGGAGACGGAAGTTTTTAACGAAATTGTGAGAGAATACGATTGATTTGAATTTTTATTTAAATCAGAATTTCCTTTTGAATGGTTTTATGTATGTTCTGGAAAAATTTTAAGGTCTATAAGGAATAATTATTTAAAATTTATTTTTTGAGCAATAAGAAGATATTTATGAATATTAAGCGAAATTTAAAAATATTGTTGTAAAAATTTATTAAAATTAAAATTTATTTAAAATAAATAAAAATTATTAAAATTAAAATAAAAAAAAAATATATTAAGAAAAAAATAAGAAAAAAAATAAATAAAAAAATAAAAAACATGAAATTTTTTTTTATTTCTGCAAATATCAAGGAGTTTTTGATGGAAATCATCTTTAGAATGAATATTTATTCAATTTTAGCTTTGAAATCCATCAAAGGTTTGTTAGATCTTGACTTGAAAAATTTCATGACCGTTTTTATTTTTTTTTCTAAAAACGGTCAAGGGAAAAAAAAAATTTTATTTCTTCAAAAATCAAGGAGATTTTGATGGAAATCATCTTTAGAATGAATATTTATTCAATTTTAGCTTTGAAATCCATCAAAGGTTTGTTAGATCTTGACTTGAAAAATTTCATGACCGTTTTTATTTTTTTTTCTAAAAACGGTCAAGGAAAAAAATTTTTTTTATTTCTTCAAAAATCAAGGAGATTTTGATGGAAATCATCTTTAGAATGAATATTTATTTAATTTTAGCTTTGAAATCCATCAAAAGTTTGTTAGATCTTGACTTGAAAAATTTCATGACCGAAAAAAAATTTTTTTTATTTCTTCAAAAATCAAGGAGATTTTGATGGAAATCATCTTTAGAATGAATATTTATTTAATTTTAGCTTTGAAATCCATCAAAGGTTTGTTAGATCTTGACTTGAAAAATTTCATGACCGTTTAAATTTTTTTTGCTAAAAACGGTCAAGGAAAAAAAAAATTTTTTATTTCTTCAAAAATCAAGGAGATTTTGATGGAAATCATCTTTAGAATGAATATTTATTTAATTTTAGCTTTGAAATCCATCAAAAGTTTGTTAAAACTTGACTTGAAAAATTTCATTTGACATTTTTTATAAATCGATGACATAAAAACATAAATTCTGGATCATCTTCAATTTTTCTTCAATTGCACAAAAAAAGATAGACAAAAAATTCACCACAAATATTTTTACTTCCGTTCCAAAAACCAATTTTATACCTTTTGTGGTCACCCTTGATATATTCTTACCAACAATTCGCGTTGACGAACGACCAGAAAAAGCAAAAAATACGATGAATGGGCATTCTTTCCTCTCGGTTTAATTAAATTCCTTTTGACATCACACTTCATTCTTCATATCCGAGTTGCAAAACAAAAAATATTTTATTATGACACGAACAACGGTGAAAATTTATTTCACACACACACAAGATATACTCGCTTTTCTATTCATTTTCGATAAAATATATTGAATGTTTGCAAAAACGGTGATAAAAGAGACAAGAAACCTGCATAGTTCAAACATCTTTACAAGTTTTTCGTTCCGTTGGATTTTTCGTTTTTATTTTTTTTTTGTTTGAAAGTTTCACGTAGAAACTTATCTTTTACGGGAAAATCGAAAAATATGCGCCTTCTTGTTATAAATCTATCTCATTTTCCATTCAAGACACATTTTCGCATAAAACATTATTTCATATGGTGGAGTGTCGTTGCGAAAAAAAAAAAGATGGAACACGAGCACGAAAGCCAACGTTTCTTTTGTTGTTTTGTTGTGAGTGCGCGATGCAATTGGAATTCAATATATCATCTTTTTTCTCGTGTTTGATGACGAAAAAAGAGCGGAGGACGTTTACATCGTTTAACATCATCTGCAACCATCTTCTTATTGCGTCTTTTGCTACTTTTATGCAGTTCGTGAGAGGAATCATTTTCTCATGAAAGTGACTTGAGATAATAAATAAAGGGTTACCTGTCACTGTCATTTTTCTTCACGTTTGATATTTATATCGTTCGGCGTTTTCCGAACAAGTGTTCCGAACATCGCTTTGTGTGTGTTTCGCATATTAACGAAGCGGCAGCGTGCGGATGATTCATTGACTCTTTTAGACCCGCAAGTGATATTTATGAGCATCAAAGAGAATTTCGTCGCTTTGAAATTGGCGGAATGGTCAATCGATTCTCGTAATTGATGGTCCTCGAAGACATGTTGCTGATTTTGATGGGGCATCACTTGAGTATTTTCAACACAAAATAACACTTGAAGGCATTGCGCTCTTTCTCTCGTTGGTAGTGCATGTGTATTTTGAACAATAAATAACAAAATAATAATGATGCCAATAATATATCCATTTTGAAAACAACAACGTCTTTGAGCAAAGAGAATGCGAGGATTAAGGGTGAAAGATTTTTTTTTAGATAAAAAAAAGCACGAAAATTCTATGAGTCCATATTTGGTCAAGATGTCAATGGAAATGAACTTTGAAAATTAATTTTATGTTTTTTTTACCGTATTTCAAAGAAAAAATGCGGTATTAAACTCGACTTTGTAAGTAATTCTTAGTTATTTGAGTACCCTAAGGGTCTCTGGGCATAAAAAAATGAAATTTGAAAAAATTCCTTTGACATAGTTTTGATTTGAAAACTAACTCAAGAGCAAAACTAAATCAAAAACTGTGTTAAAAACTGTGTCAAAGCCATTTTTGATCAATCTTGCTCCAAATGGATAAAAATTTGTTAGAGGCTCTAATTTATCATTTTTAATCATTTTATAACTCAAAACTGCCAAAAAATTGAAACTGAAAAAATTTTTTTCTTTGACATAGTTTTGTTTTGAAAACCAAATCAAGAGCAAAACTAAATCAAAAACTGTGTCAAAAACTGTGTCAAAGCCATTTTTGCCAAATCTTGCTCCAAATGGATAAAAATATGTCAGAGGGCTCTAATTTATCATTTTTAATGATTTTATAACTTGAAACGGCCAAAAAATTGAAACTGAAAAAAAAAATTTTCTTTGAAAACTAAATCAAAAACTGTGTCAATGCAATTTTTGTCAAATCTTGCTTCAAATGGATAAAAATTTGTCAGAGGATCAAAAAAACTCAAAATGTCAAAAACTGTGTCAAAGCAATTTTTGTCAAATCTTGCTTCAAATGGATAAAAATTTGTCAGAGGGCTCTAATTTATCATTTTTAATCATTTTATAACTCAAAACTGCCAAAAAATTGAAACTGAAAAAAATTTTTTTCTTTGACATAGTTTTGTTTTAAAAACCAAATCAAGAGCAAAACCAAATCAAAAACTGTGTCAAAAACTGTGTCAAAGCCATTTTTGTCAAATCTTGCTTCAAATGGATAAAAATTTGTCAGAAGGCTCTAATTTATCATTTTTAATCATTTTATAACTCAAAACTGCCAAAAAATTGAAACTGAAAAAAAAACCATGACATGAATTTGTTTTGAATGTGTATGAAATTGCGAAAGGGTCATTAGGAGTACGAAAATGTGACTTGAAGAGTACAAAATTGTGAAATGAAGAGTACAAAAAAGCGTAGATATATAACATCGAAATGCGGTATTTTATGTCGTTCTTTCCCTATTTTTTATTGAAATTCAAATGCTTTCTGTCTGTAATTGTGTCACGCTTTTAGTTACCTACTGAAAATTCAGATGGCGCTGTATATGGGGAAAATAAAGCGAGGCAAGAGACAAAAAAATCAGATGGCGCTGTAATTCTTAATCGTATTAGGTTAAGTTCAAAATGTTCATTGGGGCAAAGTTTTAAATTTTGCATTGGGGTAAATTTTTAAAATGTGCATTATTCATAAAATGCTCGAGAAATTTCATAGAAAGATTTTGAATTTTTTGATTATTTTTAACTTTTCATTTTTTTTATTAAAATTAATAATTTAACTTTGACAAAAAAATCTTTATTTAAAAATCATTGAAAAAAAAAAATCAAAATGAAGCAATAAAATTTCCCATCACCCCTAACTCAACTAGACTTGCACACGACTGTAAATTTTGGCAATAGTCTGTCTTTGACAGCGGCACCCATAAAAACATCTGCCATACTGCAGGCTTTTCTACAAGGATGATCATCATCATCGTTATTATTTTCAATACAGAGTCCTTGTAACTTTTTTTTTGTATCTCATTGTTTCGACAACAATTTTTTTTCAAATTCAATTCATCATTGACGCCGATGCGATGTGTCAATAGCACAATCAGTCTCAATATTGTTATGACTCTAATAAATAATAATAATGAAAGTCGTTGCACCATCAGCTAGCGATGCGAGAACAATGTCTCGCATTTCACGAGAAAATGATAACAAAGAAAAATATTATTTTTTTCCATTTTTTAATAATAATAAGAAAATGACGAAATAACTCTGCAGAAAAAAAATATATTATTACATTTATAATAATTTATAAAAAGAACCCATTGTTGAACTGAAAAAAAAATTATAATGACGACTTTTGTAAGATGAGTCCTCGTTCTTTGTTAATCGTTATGAATTGTCTCGAATAAATCTCTTTTGTGTCATCCTCAAAGACATGATGACGATAAGAGATGTTAAAAAGATGAATATCTTATCAGATGGGAGAATCACCCCTTGTACGAACAGAAAAAGAGCAGCAGGTGGGTGTTTCATGTCCAGTTTACATTTTTATCTTCATTGTATTTTATTTATTGTTGTAAAAAATGTAAAATATTCAATCAGATTTTTTTTTTGCAAGTTTCAGTTTTATTCTCAAGCTGAATGAAACGACGATAGCATGAGAGAATAAACTATCCAATTTCAATATTTTAAAAGCATTTGCATAGTATAAGTGACATAAGCGACCATTCCATCTACTTCCAGCTAGCTCAGTTTATTCTGTTTCTTGGAGATGAGATAAGAAAAGCTTAAAGAAAAATACGAGCAAAAAATTTTTCTTATTTACATTTCTTCATCTTTTAAACAAATCGACTCATATTGCATACATACACATACACAATTTTCAGTAAAAAACTGTTGTGTCTCAAAAAAATTATTTTTAAAAATTTAGAAGTTTTTGATTTTTTATCGATTTATAAAAATTATAAATAAAATAAAATAAATTATTATTTAAAAATTCAATTTAAAATATTTTATTAAAAAAGTTTAAAAGCATTAAATATTACAAAAAAAAAAAATTAAAAATAAATAAAAAAAATAAAAATAAATAAAAAATTTAAATTAAATTACGAATTATTTTTTTAAAATAAATATATGCAATTTTATATATATTTTTTTTATTAAAAAATTTACAATTTAAAAAAAACTATAAATAAAATTAAAATAATGAAAAAAAAAATATTAAAAAATAAAACTCAAATATTTACATTTAAATTCAATTAATTGTTAATCTAAATTTTATTTAATTTTTATTTTTATAATTCATTTTTTTTTAAATAAAAAATTATAATTAAATTAAATTAATTAGTTTTTATTCTTTTATTTTATTTATTATTAATAAAATTTATTTTTTTATTTATTTATTTTAAAATTCTTTAAATTAATATTCTAAAAATCTTGATATTTTTTTTTAAACAGAAACACTTCAAAGAATTTTTATTCCTCAAATTTAATCTCACATTTCACGAAAAATGTAAATCACCAAACACCAATTTTTCACAACGCGTACACGAGACAAGACAAAATGCAGCCACACACGAGTCACACACAAATAAAGGGAAATGAATAATTCATGTTTGTAGAGACTGAAACAGAAGACGACGACATTTTAAAGTGCATAATAAATATAAAGCGAAGACGAAAAAAAGAAAATTATTTGAATTCTAGGAAAAAAAAAATCTGATGATTCGCTAAAATCTTGAAAGGCAACATTTTATTTATTTTTTTTTGTCATCTTCTTCCGTGAAATTGAAATACGAGACATGGAAGAAAGAAGAGGAAGCTGCGGTTAACGCTAAATTGAAATGCTTTTAATCTGTTTAAAAAGAATGTAAATATTTTGATTCTTTGTAATTTTATGAGTTTTATTTTTTTTTTATTTTTTAGGTCAATTGTGCTTCCGTGGGGATTTTCCATTTTGAAATTTTTCTTCATGAAATTTTGATCAAATTCCCAGAGGTAAATTGAAGTAACTTGATTCCAAGTAAAATTACATACTTACATATAAAAATTTCACCTTGAGCTACCTTCGTTACAAATCCAAGAGGAAAAAAAACTGACGACATAGAAATATTTCATCTACTTTTTTCGTGTGCGCTACTTTTGGATGTAAACGACTGCACCTGCTCTACTATGCATTTTTTATGTGAGCCAAGCGCAAAAAACAGTCAAGGATTCCTCCGGTAAGATTGTAATCATTTACTTGCAAAAACCGAAAAAAATATATGCAATCGTTATTTACTTGGCCTTAAACACATTTCTTCTGCTTTGTAGCCCAAACACAGCGAGCGAAAAAAATTTGGAGAGGAAAATGCAGAAAAAAGTAAATAGCGTTACCTGCAGCTGATGATAATGATGCCAGAATTGCATGTTATGTGCCATTCATTCAATGATGATGTTGCACTGCACTTTGCTGAGCAAAAAAATGTGGGTGAACGGTGTTCGAAATGAAATGAAACAGAAAAAAATCAAGGATATTGTAATGATCTTGTGTGCAAATTTGTTAAGATTAGTTGAGAAAATTTTGCTATCGAGTGGATTTTGAAGATTTTTTTGAACAAACAAGATTTTTATGAGAGTTTGAAGGTCAAGTTGTGACATTGAAATCAAAGGCTTTAAATTTTTTTTAATAAAAAAAGCGATTTTCAAAAGATAAAATTTATTAAAAAATTATTTAAAATTTGTAATTTAAAAAATTTCTTCGAGTAAAGAATTCGAATAAAATTTTAATTTAAGAAACCTTTTTTGAGAAAAGTCTTTTTTAATTTTAAAATAGAATTTTCAGCCTATTGTTATAAAAAAATTATTAAAAATTCAAAATTTCTTCCAAAAATTCAAATTTTATTAATCTTTTATGATTAAAAAAAATTAATTAAATTTAAATTAAATAATTAATAATTAAATTTAATAAAATCTATTCATTTATTTTTATTTATTTTTTATTATTTTTTTATTAAATTTAATTAATTTTTTGAATTAAAAAAAAAATAAAAAATCAAATATTTTCTCAAAAATTCATTAGATTAAATTACTTTTGACAAAACGCGATTTTACCATTAAAATTCCCTTCGACTAATTTTTTTTTTAACTTTTTCTTTCAAATCAACCGAAATTGCAAGAAAACTTTTCTTTCTGAATGCAAAAAGGGAGAAAATTAAAAATGTAGCGTTGGTTGTAATGCAATGTAATTTGGCGAAATGAACATGCAACATTACCAGTTCTTCTTTCAAGGTGTACTTTTAACATATTTTTTCATTAATTCATCTGTTATCAACTTGTACGTTGCCAGAATTGGTAATATCTGCAAAACAAAAGACAAGAAAAGTGAAACTCGGGTCAAAGTTCTTTGTCAACGTTCAACTATTCTCCTTGATCTTGTTTACTTTATATTTTCTCCCCTTTTATTTTTTTTCTCTTTAACTTTCGGTTAGGAATATTGTTAAACAGTAAAACGCCTCTTTTTTCTCTTGACTTTTTGTTTGATATCGAACCGCTTGTGCGAAAGTCCTATTTGATGATGCATTACCTCCGATTTGATTCATCATCAAAAAAAAAAGAAGTTTTTTCGTGCATTAAGGCCGTAATGTAAATAAAAATTTGAGAGAAAAATGAAAGAAACGGAAGTCATAAAATAATATGCGAATTTTAAATGTTCAAAAGATGATTTTTTTTCATGAAGGGCGATTGTGTGGATATGTGCATGGAAAATTTTTATCATAATAAGAAATGATAATCATCAAAAAAAAAAATGTTAAGAGAAAAATGAGAAACATCCGATGAAAGTTTTGAGAATAGTTAAGAATGGTTGGAGAGGAAATAAATCATTATTGGGAGGATGTCGTAACTTTTGTGCGCAAAAACTCATAAAAATGTAACTTCCGTTGATTTGACGAGTAGATTACAAGGAGATTTTTAACAAAAAAAAAAAAAAAAAAAAAAAAAATTTGGGTGACCATTTTTTTTTTATTAAACGAAAATGAATTGAAAAAACATTTTAATTGGCAAAAATTTTAAATTTTTCATTTTTGATCAATTTTAGCCAAAAATATTAAAAAAATTATATTTTTAAAGGAATTTTGTTTGAAATTTGTTACTCAAAAATAAATTTATTTAATTTTTGTATGCTTAGCTGTAAATAAAAAATAAATTGGTTCAATTTTTCAATTTATTTTATTTAAAATTAAATTTATTTAATTTAAAATAAATTTTTAAATCGAACTCAAATTTTAATTAGTCAAAAATTTAACTCGAAATTAGTTCAAAATTTATTTTCTTCAAATTATAAAAATATTTAATTTTTTTTTATTTAATATTTTAATTAAAAAATAAAAGGCAATTCAAATTTATAAGTATTTTTATTATTTAATAAATTAATTATTTTTTTTAGATTTTTTTAATAAACTTTTTTAATAATTTTTTTTTAAATTAATTAATTTTAATTAATTAAGAGGTTAATTTTTTTTTTAAATAATTTTCTTTAGGATAAAAAAATTTATTTACAATTTTTAGCCATATTTAAAATTCTTCTCTAATACATTTTCATCGATTTTTTGTCACATTTCACGAACAAACAACATAAAATCCCAAGTTTACGTCTCGAAAATTGCAATTTTAACCTTTAAAGGTCTTCCAAGTAAACTTGAGTGCATCACAATCCCTCGAGATTTCCATACATGCAAAATTTTCTCGATAGCTCGAGTCTTATTAAGTTAAATATCTAATTTTATTTATGGTCTCCCTTGCGATTTGGTTTTGTACACTCTTTATTTGCGGCGAGCATACACTCATATGGCATGTAAACATAATCAAATACACCACCATTATTACATTTTGCGCTGGTAAACACATAATAAAAGTGTTGTATGTAGAGTCGGAGTTGCATTTTCCACACAAAAGCTTTCTTGCGAGAAGAAACAAAAGCAAATAAGAAGAAAAATAAGGAAAAAAATCAGGAGAAACTTTGTACAATAATATTTTCTTATACTCATGGTCTTTTCTTATTATTTTATTAAATTTAACCGGGAGACCAAGAACAACGCAAAAACATCATGTGCATTTACGGAGTCAATGTTAGAAGTCTCTTTTGGGTTTATTTCTTGTCGTTTCTTGCGAATCGTGGCGTAAAGATGCAATTTCATACCCAAAGCACGCAAAGCAATATTTGTGTGTGCAAGAAATATCAACGAACGACGACTAAACAAGAGGATGCCAATTTTTTTTGCCTAAAAATTCATTTTCCCACAAAAAATAGTCAAAAAACGGTCATCCTCTTAAGAAATTCAGTTTTTAAGTGAAAACATTGGAAGAGAGAAAGTTTGTCTAGCTTTTTGCCTGCAAATACTGCTAAAATAGGAATTATTATAATTTATTTGTTATTTCATCATCATGTGTTTTTGTGTGCCTCGTGCCTTGCTTATTATTGTTATTATAAGACGGCAAAACATTTCCTTTCGCCATAAACCATTCAAACAAACATTATAACCTTTATTAAAATTCTAATCTTGTTAATTATGAATGTCTTCGGCGTCTTGTAGAAATAGAGAAAAAAAAAAGATTTTTTGCGCCCCAAGATATTTTCGAGCAAGCAAGTGTGAAGTCGTCCAGTTTCGTGAATTGGAGAAGAGGCAACAAGAAAAAAAAAAATAAAGCGTTTATGTGAACCTTTAACTCTTAATTTTTTCTTAGGATAATGTCAGAAAATGAATTATTATGACTTTTTGTGTGAGCAATGAGCGCATAAAATAACCCGAATGTAAAATGTTGTGTAGGACCTTTTCTCTTGTCTTACGACGACGAAGAGGACTTCGCAAGAGAAAAAGAGTTATGGATGTGAACACGATAAAAATCTTTTGTTATATAATAAATTTCGTAATTTTAAAGGGAGAGATTATGGACACAAGGTACTTGAAAAGGAGGAGGTTTTTCGGGGATGATTAATGATTGGAAGGTGTCTGTCTGAGATTTTGAGTGCAGATTGAGATTTTTTTTAAGGTAAAAAGTAAATTTTTCATATTTTTTTTTTATTTTTAGAAAATTTTTATTTAAAGAAAAATTATTTATTTACCTCAGAAAAAAATATTTTTGGAGTGCTAATTTTTTTCGATAAAAAATTTATAAAATTGAAAATTTTATTTTTATTGTCTCTTAATTTTTTATTTAAAAAATTTATATTTTAAGAGTGCTAAGTTTATTTTCTGAATTAATTAATTTAAATTTTTATTGATTTTTTTTCATAAAAATATTTCAAGAAATAAAAAATTATTTGTCTTTGAAAAATTTATTTTTATTGTCTCTTAATTTTTTTATTTTTTTTTTTTAAAAATTTATTTATTTTATTTAAAATTTTTGTTGGCTATATTTTGCTCGAAATTAGCTCAAAGTTTATTTTCTGAATTAATTAATTTAAAGTTTTATTGATTTTTTTTCATAAAAAATTTCAAGAAATAAAAAATTATTTTAAAATACTTTTCAGCACAAAAAAAATTATTGAAAAAACTTTTTAATTTTTTTTGAAAATTAATTTTTTTTAATTTTAAAATGGTCAATTTTGATGAAATTTTTAACGTTTTTTATTATTTTGCCCCATTGGATTTTCGGCTTTTGAAATAATCAATAATAATCATTAATTAATATAATTTTATGTAAAAAAAAATATTTATGATTTGATTAAATAAGAGTTCAAAAATTTATTAAAAATCATAAAAAAAATATTTTTTATTTAAAATTCTTAAAAATACGCTTACCTTAATTTTTTTTATCCCTCCGTTACCACAAATTTTACCATTTTCTGTGTCATTTTTGTCCCATGAATGGCTAAACTATGACCTATATTACCGTTTATTACGTTGATGTCACCTCATTCTTTCACAAAGGTGCGAGAAAAAATATTGAAAAGCCATAAATTCCATCTTTCTTTCTTATGTGTGATCAAAAATAAATTTTTGTATCATTTTTTCCTCAATCCCATTTCCATCCATTTTTTATAACAAAAAAAAGAGCTTTCAACAAAGGTATGTTTTTTTTGCGCTGTCAAATGAATTATGTTTCGGTCCATTTCAATTACATTTATCAAAACTAAAGGCATGCGACATTTGTTGAAGCAACACAAATTTTAATTCATCCAAACGGATCAACACGAGCAAAAAAAAAATCTTTTCACATCCCGTGAAGTAAAACTTGAATGACGGGAAAAGGCGACGGCATTTATTATTGCAATAACTGTCACAAAACTTTTTGATGGATTTTATTTTAACTCTTTAACCTTGGCTCGGTTTATTTGAATTCAAGCGCAACGCAGACAGAACAACGATGAAGAAGAAGAAGAAGTGAATTGTCTTGACAATTATTATTTCGCATCAGTCATAATATTTTATGGATTTGTTGTGCGACGCTAAAGTGACGACGACGTCAACGAGGATGTTGTGGTTTTCCGCCAAAAATTATACCTAAAATCCCGCATATAACGGAAATGGGTCTGCTTTGCTGCGTAGGCTTTCGAGAATATATTAAAATAAATAATATTATTATTAATATACTTTTATTTGACAGCTACTTGTACCATTTTCATTTTTGCTTAATGGATGATGATGATGAGGCCTTTTGTTTATACGTTTCTCAGGATATTTAAAATCATGTGTGCGTGTGTATGTTTGTGTCGGAGTGAGAGAGCTAACATAACAATAAAATTAATAATCCTCGGTATGTGTGCACTGTGGGTTGAAAAAAAGGGAAAATTAGAACTTTTAGGATTTTTTTAAAAATAATAAAATATTAAATAAAAATAATGAAAATTACTAATAATTTTTATTTAATTTTGTTTTTTAAATAATAAATTGAAAGTTTTTATATAATTATTTATTTAAATTATTTAAATATTATTTTATTTATTAAATTATTTAAATATTTTATAAATCATAAAATGTACTAAAAATATTTTAATTAATAATATAATGTAAAAAATATTTTTTTTATAGTTTATTTCGATTTTTTATGGGATCTAAATTTTGATTTAATTTTGTTTTAAGTTTAAAAATTTGAATATTTAATTTTCAAACAAAATTTTTTTAAATCCCATGAAAAAATCCAAATAAAATACTAATAAATTAATTTTTAAAATTTTAAAAAGTAAGAAAAAAAATTATTATGATTTGATTTTTTTTAATTTGAATAAGGTAACCTAAAAAGTAAACTAAAATTACTTAAATAAATAAATTATTTTTATTTTTTTTATTAATTTATTTTTTAATTTATTATTTTTTAAAATTTTTTAAATTAAAATTAAAATAAAATTTTTAATAAAAAATATTTTCATGATAAAATTAATCTTTTTTTACTTCACAGGGATCATGTGTGTGGGATGACAGGATGTTATAGATACAAAAATACACATGAAGCACAGAGAGCTTTGTCAGCAGTTTCCCATTAAAAATTGCAGAATGTTAGAAATGTCGGTACCGAGACACGTCAAACGCTCTGTGCCACACACACACATAAAAAGTTTTATATTTATCTGTTTATAAATGCCTTGAGGATGATGTGATAATTTAATATATATAAATTTTATGTATATATGATTTGCAAATAAGGCAGAGGAGCAACGCAGGAGGAGCGACATGACAATGAAAGATAATGCAAAATGTGAGCTATGCAAGGCTTTATGTCAGTCAGTCATATTCGTTGTCATAAATAATGAAATTGTAATATTATGAGTCTCGTGTAGAATTTTCACACAATTTCTCGATAAATTTCTTCTTAGGTGCAAGAAAATCTTCGGTGTTGACTCAAATAATTAGTTAATTGTATCATGAATTGTGTCGTATTTGCTCATGCGATTATATAATCCAAACTTTATCATGTCCTAAAATAACACTACTCGCTCACACATTCACACACACAAGACATCAGAACTAATTGTAAAAGGGACGAAATGTTTACCAAAGGAAAGGGACACATGTATTGTATAATTATTATTATTATGATAATAAATAGAAAATTTCCATAGAATTAGATGAAGGTCGTTCTTGAATATTCTCGGCTCTCCTCTCGTTT
This sequence comes from Culicoides brevitarsis, assembly GCF_036172545.1. NCBI lineage: Eukaryota > Metazoa > Arthropoda > Insecta > Diptera > Ceratopogonidae > Culicoides > Culicoides brevitarsis. The sequence continues at coordinate 33,057,041 of NC_087085.1, read as the reverse complement.
TTGTACAGCGATGTAAGATATGGATAATTAAATTAAATTAGCACAGAATAAATTTGTCTAAAGTGTTAATTTTATTGTGCAAAGTGTTTGTGTTTTAAATTTGAATAAAGCATTAGAAATTGGATTACAGCAGAGAGAAAATATTTAGTTGGAGTAAAAAAGGACAAAAAGGATGAATTTTGCTCTTTTTTTGGTTGAGGCATCAAAAACCAAGCGTCTCCATTACGGTAGATGATTTTTAATTTTTTTTTGCTTTGATCTTGATTTTTTTATTAAACTAATTAGGTTTTAAAATAACATGAAATTTTCCAAAAAGTTAGAATTTGTACAATTTTAAAAATATCCAAAATATTTTAAAAAATGTTAATTTAATAGTTTTAAAGAATTTTAATTAATTAATTTTAATAATTTTTATTTAATTAATTTTTATACATTAATAAGCTTGAAAACATTTAAAAAATGTTAAAAGTTTTACTTCAAAACTGTAAAAAAATAAAGAAAAAAAATTTAGTAAAAAATTGAATAATTTAAAAAAAGTAAAAATTTTAAAGGAAAGATAATAAAATTAGTTCACAATTTTTTTTTAAGTTTTAAAATTTTTTTTAATTAAATATTTTTTATTTATGACTAAATTCAAGATTTAAAAATTCTTCTACTTAGATAACAATTTTAGATTTTTTTTATAATTTAGAATTTAAAAAAAATTTAATATTAAAAAAAAAAATTTTGGTTAATGAATAAATAAAAAGAAAATTAATTTTCTTTTATAATTTTTTTTTACAGAATTGAAAAAAAAAAATTTAAACTAAATTTAATTTTTAAAAAATTGTTTTAATTGTGAATCTCAGTTTTTTTTCATAATTTTAAAATAAATAAATTTTTTATTGACCTTAAAATTTTTTTTTTACTAAAATTCAATTTTTAAAAACTTTAAATCGTAAAACAGCCATATTTTATAAGCTCATAAACGCTTCACTTGTCCGAAAATTATCTATCCATCGGATACTTTTACCATTTTTCACACTTGACTGCACCGCAACTGCCATTAATTCCTTCTTGAGACGCCGACGATAACTCTTCCATCTCGTTTACCAATGCCTTCCATTGCATTGCTATTACGACTGCTTGAATTCTTTCATATTGCATGTCTGAGTGTTTGTCTCCACAATTTCTTATTTCAATTTTTATTTTTTTTTTCTTTATGAAAATTCATAAAATGCTGTTTTTATTAACATTTTTTCTGTATTTCTCGCATTGTCCTCTAAATAAAACCATTTCAAGTGTTTTTCATTGTTCGCGACAACGTTTTCTTGTCATAAACTCACTTGCATGTTGCATGTCAAGGCATTCTTTTATCTCTTTGTTTGCATCGAAATTGAAAAATACTGACAATAAAACTGTGGAAATAATGAGAAAATGTATTGAAAAAGGGTTTTTACGGCGAAATTTGTAATTGAAGTAAACCAACAAATAACCACTGACAGGTAAATTACCTCAAAATTTAAATTTAAATTTTATTTATTGACAAATTTTCGAGAAAATCAACGCAAAACTGCAAAAGAAAAACAATTAGTTGTATCTTCACTTTTGCAAAAGTGATTGCTCGGCTTCCTGCTCGTCGAGTTGCTGCGAGGAATGCCGAGAAAACAACAAAATAATAAATAAACTAATACAAAAATGTGTCACCGCACGGCAAGAAAACAACATTTCTTGTACGAAAGAGAGAGAGTTCAGTGTGCGGACGACACGAAATTAGATTTATTGCCGTCAACATGATGTGTCGTTTCCTACATCTTCATCTCTCTTACACGCAGACACACGAGACACGAGCGAACGAGAGACACAAACAAAACAAAGCAGGCACTTACCCCTCCAGCCCAGAGTAAATGATGAAAATACATAAATTAGAAATGCTTTTATATTTGATTAATGAACCAACATCTAGTCAATTCATCAAAATTTTATTTATTGCCAATAACACAAAGTAGCTGCTGCCGTTTCTCATTAAAATTACGCACGAACAAAAAAATATCGAAAAATTGTAACAGATATGAGTCTATAATTTACACACGAATTAGTTAGACGGGCAAATTATTAGGATCCATTTTTCCGTACAGAAAAACCACACAAGAGCCAAAAATAAACATTAACAAAAAATAATGACATCAATATTCGGAGGGATACAAAAACCACTCTTGGACACAATCATTTCAATATAAAGCCAATGGAAAGGTACTTAAACGTTAAATGTTGTGTCATAAATCAGCATTTTTATGTGTTTGTGTTTCGAGCTCGGGCGGCGCGAGAACATATGAGAGTTAATATAAATCTGGCATCAGCTGTAATAAATGTCGTCATGCGAGGCTGTGAGGATGCAAGAAGTGTGTAGAACGAATGGAAATGGGCCGCAATAAAAAATCAATTATACTTATCGGTGATTGTTGATTTCTTTGTGTAATTTTGTGACCTAAAAAGAAGAGAAAATGAGCGATTTTTAGGGAATTGGTAAGAATTTATGTAAATATTTTTTTATTTAACAGACTTCAAAAAAATTCCGAGAAGCGGATGTAAATATTTTTTTACAAAATATAATTTTTTGAGTTAATTTTTTTTTCTGAGAAATAATTTGCGCATTATTTTTATTATTGCTAATTTTTATTGCTAATTATTGCTAATGACCGAATGTTTATTTAAAAATAAGTAAAAAAAAAATATTTAACATTTATTTTAAGAAATTAAAAATTTTTACGTTTCAAAGAATAAAAAATATGAATATAAAAAAATATAAAAAATAAAAATATTAATTAATTAAAAAATTAAAAATAAATTATTTTTTTTTAAATTGTTTAAATAATTGAACTCACTTTTTAAAATTTTGAACGAAAATCAAACGTTTTTTCAGAAATAAAAAAATTAAATAAAATAAAAACGTTAAACGATGATTCTTAACATTATATTTAAAAATAATTGAAAAATTTTAAAATTTGAACTTAAAAGTTTTAAAGAAAAATCAAACAAAATCTCTACAAAATAAAAATTTTTAGAAAAAAAAGTAAATTTTGGTCTACGTGACTTTCAAAAAAATGCGAATTTTTTTCAACATTTCAATAGAAAATGTCTTATTTTTTTGCGAATTTGGCTTTGGTTTTTTTTCAATAGAAAATGATTTTAAGCAAATTTCATATAAATTAAACAGTAATTTTCATATTTTTTAATATAAAAATTTCAAAAATGTCAAAAATATTTGTATTTTATATTTAATTTTTATTTTTCCCCCTGAATTTTTTCGACAAAATCCGAGGGGGGGGGACAAAAAATGGATATATTAAACTTATTCGCCTAATTAAAAAATTAAAAATAAATTATTTTTTTTTAAATTGTTTAAATAATTGAACTCACTTTTTCAATTAAATTAATTAATTTTCAATTAAATAAATTAATATTTTTTAAATTAAAAAAAGGAGATAATAATAAATTAAATTCATAAAATAATAAATAGATTAATTTATTAAAAAAAATTAAGATTGTCATTAAAAAAAAAATATGCATTTAACATTAACAAACTAACAAACGAATTTTTAATTCAATTTTAGAATTTTTGATCTTTATTATGTCTTTCATCGAAAAAAAAAAATTTTTTTTTAAATGTATATGTTTAAGAAATCCTCTTAAGGTCCTTTGAAGGTAAATTCAATTTAAGTTGAAACTTAAAACCTTTTCCTTTAAAAGTTTAAATAATTAAAAAACACTTCAACCCTTCTTCTGTGTTCAAATCCTCTTGTTTCAATTAATAAATTTTATCTTTCTTTATTTTTTGCAGTTTCTGTCGTACCACTATCTCTCTTCCATCCTTTTTCCATAACATTTTATGTTGTAATTCAAAAGGATTTTCACCCACACACACACGCACCGAGGCATATTCTGTTTGGATGCATTAGCCATCATCATCAGCAACCACATCACAACGAATCATCATCATCATCATGACATAACACATCGTGAAAGGAGCATTCCGTACGGCAAATAAAATAAAATAAAGCTTATCATCTTCGCAACATCTCTCACATCATAATAATCACAATGCTGATTATAATAACAACAACAGTCTTCGTTTTTTTTTTTGCGAATTGCTGAATAAACGTCTTCCGCACGTCTTTTCTCCGTCGGCAAATGGGCGAGCGTGATAATGTTGTTTCGTCGCACGTTAATACAGTAAATCAAAATGAATACGGAACATGCAACAGTGTATGATCAGCAAAAATTATGTGTGATGTGTCTTTCGTGATTGCCTTCAATATCGCCTCGACGCAAGCAAAGTCGTTGTCGTTCACATCACACCCCTTTTATTTCATTTTTTCGGCATGTGCGTCGCATTTATAATTGAGTGATGACTTTCCTAAAACACATTTTTGGGGTTTTGCGTTAATTATTACGACACACACGACGTTTATCGTGTCTCTCTCTTGTTGGTTTTTCAGAAATATCATTATGCACACGAACCGGCGACGGCGTCAAATAACGAGAGGGGTTGAATAAAAAAAAACATAAACGGATAGAAAATTATTATTATTCACCGCAGGAATAAATTGACCGGCAAATATGGTACGAAGTGGTTCTTGTTTGACGAAAAAAAAGGCAAAAACTCGTCTGCGACTCTAATTAGGCCATTCACCTGTCATTCATTTGCCATCATCATAAATAATGGAATAATCATGAATTTTTTTTGTGTAATGCGATTAATGTTGATAGGCATCGCCGGCACTGCTGCGAGCATAATGGCAGGATATGGAGAAAAAATGAAGGGGGGACGAGATGCAATAATGAAGTTTTATGAGACAACCACTTAAAGTTACATTTGATTTGATGACCTAATATTGGCAATTTACGGCTTGTTAGACAGGATTTTTTATGATTTTACTCAATTAAGAAAATTTGATTTTTTTTTGTTCAAAAATGTCAGTTTTGAAAAAATTCTCTAAAAAATTTTGAATTTTTTTAAGGATCATGATTTTAGTTACCTAATTTAAATTTTTTTTCCTTTATAAAAATAATTTTTTAAAAGTTAATTAGCATTTACAATCAATTTTTAAAAATATTGAATTTTAAATTCTAAAAAATAATGAAAAAAATAAAATAAATTAATAAAATTAAATTTAAGAAAATACTTTACCAATATAATTTTAAATTCTTAGAAAATTATTAAAAAAAAAATAAATAAAAGTTAAAAAAAAATTAATAAAAAAAAATTATTTTAAATAAAAAAAAAAAAATATGATTATAAAAAAAAATAATTTTAAAAATTAAAAAATTATAAAAAATAAAATTCAATTGCTAAAATTAAATTGAAAAAAAAAAAAAATATTTTTTATATTTATTAATAAAATGTATTTTTATTATAAATCAATCAAAAAAGTTAATTTTATTAAAAAAGTTAGCTTATTTCATTTTTAAAAATTTTTCATTAAAATAATTTTAATGATTTTTTAAATTATTTTTTATTCATTTAGGTAATTTTTAATGACGAATTGCAACCTCAGACATGAATTTTAATAAAATTTACCACTAACTGCCCTGCTTACATCGTCACTCAATCAAAATGAACATCATTTTTCCGCAATATATCTGTTGTCATCATTATTCAATCCCCATTTTTGGTAATATTTTCCCCATAATTAACTTTAATTATCAATATCATTGCAAACCAACACAAATAAACAGCAAAACAAAAAAAAAAAAATTTGCATCGCAAACACATGTAACGGCAAAATCAAATTTAATTATTGAACGAAATATTGACATAACGAAAAAATACATTGAATTCTGTTACAAAATAAACTCCACAAATAAATAATTGAATTAAAATGAGAATATCATCAACTTGCTGCACCGAACCAATGTGCAATGACACCGAGCGACTGCATAATTTAATTTAATTATTGTATTGTTTTATCAACAAGTTGAATGAAATTTATATATTTTTTTTTGTGCGCCGAGACACAACAAAGGAAATGCTTTTGCCACAGAAAATTGTGACTCGAAGCTCAAATGATGACAAATATCCAGAAAATCAACAGACACTGCAAAACGTGCAGAATAACAAATGAACTGAATGAATATTATTGCAAAGCAGCAACATTTTTCGAACATATTTAACTCGAAGTGAGCTTTTCTCTGACTCTAAAAACTCACAAAATCAGCAAAAATTTTAAAATCTGACAAACGCAAAATAATAATAATTTGTGTCGAGCTTCTTTTCATCTCTCTATCGCACAGCAAACAACAACAACGACGACACAACATTTATTGCTAACAATAATAATAATTATTTTATATTTTATTTATGGTGACAGAAAGAGGAAAAATATTTTTCAACAAAATATACCATTGAAATAATGCCTTTTTCAAAACCGAAAGCCATGAAGCAATAAAACTGGGCAGAAAATTTGTTGTTCATGATGACGACAACGAAGATGAAGATGAAATTGTATAGAAATTACAAATAAAAAAGAAGAAGCGTGGCGTACGAAATGACGATATCTCAAGAAGATAGTAGTGGAATAAATATTTGAATATGTAAAATAATAATAATAATCCGACGAGAAATTTATTATTATTATTGTGAGTTGAGTACTTTATTCTGTAATTTTTTGTTCGTATTTTTATTTTCATGACATTGAATTGGAATTTACTCCGCTTTTTTTATTTATAATGAATCAATAGGCTTTTCATCTGCTTCTTGATGGGAAACCAAGGTCATGATGATTCGGCTTTTGTTGATAAATTATGACACAAGTGTCGTTTTTGATGAAAATTCATGAAATGTGTTTCAATATTCAGCTTATTTTGAAGGTCATTGAAAGAGTTTTTAATTTATTTAATTACATTTTTAATTTTATTTTGAAAATTTTAAAAATAAAGTTTTTTTCAAAATAAAATTATTTATTTAGATTAAAAATAATACATACTTAAAAATCTTTAAATTTTACTTTTAATAAATAATGAAAAAAATTAACTTTTTTTTAAACAAAAATATGAATTTCGAGTTAAAATGTTTAATTAAAAAATTTTCAAATTATAGCTTTGAATTAAAAGTTAATTATAAAAAAATTAAAATTATTTAATATTTTTTTATAAAAATTTTATAATAAAATTTAAAAAAAATATTAAACACATTAAAAATAAATAGAAAAATTAATATTAAAATTAGAAAAAAATATTATAATTTCAAAGAATATTTTATTCAAAATAATTTTTTAAAAAATATTTTCGATAGTTTGAACTTAATTTTTAAATATTAAAATTTAAAAATTTTTTTTGTTAAATTTTATAAAAAATATTTTTGTTTTTTTTTTCTTTCGAAAATAAATTCTGGTGTATTCATTGTATATTTTTTATTTTGAAAAAAAAAATAATTGAAGGAGGCCATAAAATAATTTGAATTCTCTGAATTACTGAAAATTGTCATTAAAATATGTCACATTCATTTGTTTTTCTCCGAAAAAATTTCAATTAATATTTTTTTAAAATACTTACGTGATTTTTTTTCTCTTTGTTGATGTCATTTCACCAAAAAAATAATTTTCCCCTGAACCCAACTTTGACTGCTTTTTAATTATCCCAGCTTTTTTCCAAAATCGCTTGAAATTGCCTCAGAGTTAAATTTATTCAATCCTTCCATATAAAAAAAACACACACAAAATTAAATCTCAGATCAAATTGTTGATCCAAATAAAATTTTTACATGTATTCTTAGAACTGTAGCAAATAAATTTACAAACTGACTGTTGCTATCTCTTACTGACACATGCAAAATGAAAATAATGAAAACAAAGTTAACGAAAATATAAACTGGCAGAAAATCAGTAATAAAATTCATATCATAACATCAGGGATCTACCGACATTACCGAAAAAAAAAATAATAATAATAGCATGGGAGTGTGTGTCATGTGCATGCGGAGATAAATTCAACATACAGAAAAAAATAAAACAGTGGTAATATTTGGGGTAATCCTTTAATAATACCGTGTGTCTGTTTGTGTTCGTGCTCCCGCTTTTTTTTGGGTTCATATTATTGTTATAACAATTCGTCATATATATTTCAAATCCTCAATTCGACCTAATTTTATAAATTTTTTTTTTCATTAAAAAAAACGCAAGATATCGAAATGCATTGATAACTTATCAATAGCATCGCCATTCTCCGAACAATGTCATCGTGCCTTGCACATCTATAGAAAAAAAGATGCACACACCGTCACAACTTTATCCCGTCTCCTTTCGGTTTATTATTATTGTTGATATTTGTGTCTTTTATCCTATTAACGCATTCTGCGCATGCGCGGCGAAATCGACGTACTTCGAAAAATCCCCTGAATTCGCCTCATTTTCGAAAATCCTCTATGGGGTTGATGTTCCATGCAATGCAATCCAAGAATCAGTTGAACATTTATCCTGTACTTGTTCGGTTGGATGATTTTTTAAACAAAAATATTTTCGCGGTTAATTATTACGTGAAAATTAAATCGCACGAAATTAAATTAAAAATTGAAGAAAATTCATCAAAGAAAATTTAATTAATTAAAAATTAAAATTTTCTGACCCGAAACTCGTTCAAACAAAAATTAAATTAACAAAATTAGAGAAAAGTGTAAACAAAAATAAAATTAGTAGTGTCGTCGTCGATATCGGTGACACCGCTACAAATACAATAGTGCTACTACTCTACACGTTCAATCAATTAATTTTGTGTAATTTTCCCTAATTGTCTATTTATGCAAAACTAATAGATTATACACAAACAGCGAGGAAGCGTGTCGACACAATTAACGAACAAAAGTTTCGTATCAATAACAAAGTTTTTGGCGAAAGAGAAAAATTATTATTATCATTATCTAAGCTCGTGATTTGAATTAAAACAAATAAATAAGAGAGAAAAAAAATAGAAAATCTGGAGAAAAATAAATAAATGCGAACAAAGTGAAACTAAAATAAAAAAATAATAAAGTAGCGACGATATTTTTCATTTCATTCAAGTTGATGGTGTGAGAAAATTATTATAAATATTTATAAAACTGTGCAGGCAACTGGATATAAAAAAAAAACTACAAAAAAACTACTAACAAGGATATAAAAGCGAGCAGCAGCAGCAGCAACAACAAGGATTGTGACTGAAACGAAGAAAAAGTATGCAATGTGAATTTTAATGAAGATTTATTTATAAATTATTACTCTCGCTCTCTTTCTCTGTTCATTCAACAACATTCACTTATTCATACAATTATTATTATTATTCAACTAGCGCAGAGTATGAGAGATTCCCCACTTTATATAATTTTTTAACTAATTAACAACATCATCAGCATCGTCTTTAATGTGTGTGTTTGGCGCGCGCGGAAAATGAGAAATATCTAGAAAATTATGAATACATTTTATTTTTTAATGATGTTAATAATGATTATTATTATAATGAATTTGTCGTTGCGGCGTGGAAACTGTATTAGAATGACATGAAAATTTATTTATTTTTCTCGATCGAAAATTTCTGGGAATATGTTTTAATTAACTGCACTGATAAAAAACTTGTTCTCTGTGAAATTGTAGCAAAAAATGTGAAATTAAATATTTTTTTTTTTGCATAGAAATTGAAGCACTTGACTGAAATTTATTTTCAAATGGAAATGAATAGAAATCTCTTAATATTTTAAGTACCTCTCTACCTGTAGAAAATATTAAATGAGAGATAAAAAGGCAACATATAAAGTTAAGAGCATAATATAAAACTTTTTTGAGAAACCACTCAAAATTTACTATAAAGTTTTTTTGCTTAATTAAAGTTTTTTGAAAAAAAAAAAAATTATTTGATACTTTTTAATACAACATTGGAAGGTAATTAGGTTGTTGCTATGTTTATTTGTTGCCATTAATTAAAAGTTTTAGTAATTCGGTCATTTAATATAATTAATTTAATATTTACTTGCTTTTTTGATGTTATCTCTAAAGATTAAAATATTATGGAATTTCGTTGTTGATATTTAATTTATTGCAAATATTCAGGCAAATATTCGGGATTAATTCATCCATGCTCTCTGGACAATATCTTTATTTAATTTAAAGATTTTTGAATGAAAGGATTTTCAAAGAAAATAATAACATTTATTGAAAGATGCAAATATTTGGGCAAATTTCCATGGAAAAAGGATCTTTTTCTTTGATCAAAGTTCATTTATAAATTTATAATGTTCATGCTTTGACAAACCCTTTTGACTGACAAGTTTTGATTCGAGTTTTTGTCTTTTATTTGGAAAGAGGTTTAAAAATTTAGGTGATTTGAGATGTTTTTTTTTAAATTTAAAAAAATATTAATTTAGTTAAAATTAATATTTTTTTAAATCATTATTTTTTAGTAAATATTTTTATTGAAAAATTAATTTATACAATTAAAAGTTTTTTAAAATAAAAAAATATAATTAAAAATATTAAATAAAATAAATAATTTTTATATAAATTAAAAAATAATTTTGATATAATTTTAATTGACAAAAACTTATTTTTTTTAATTTTAAATTAAAAACTATGAAATATTGAATTTAATTATTTTTTTAAATTAAATAAAACTAATTTCTTCCAAGATTTCAAATTAATTAATTTATTATTTTTAATTATATCATTTTTATTTTAAATTGAAAACTATGAAATATTGAATTTAATTATATTTTTTTTAAATTAAAAAAAAAATTATTTGAAAATAAATATTTTTAAGTGTTTATTCCTATTTATATTATTTAATTTATTTTTTTTTATTTTTTAATAAAAATATTCATTAAAAAATATTTATTTCAAAAATTATAAATTTTTCTTAACTCAATAAATTATTAATTTAAAAATTATTTAAAGCATTATTGGATAAAAAAAATTTGATTTAAATCTTTAATATTAAAATCCTTTCTTGGACCTAAAGAAATATATTTTAAATTAATATTTCAACAAATATTTTAAACAACCTAAAAAGGAAAACTTAAAAATTCACGTTAATTTTATTATTAAAAGATACATTTAAAAAGATTCTCTTGTATAAAGGACGACGAAAGCAGACAAAAGAAGGTATACCTCAAATAAACACTTGAACCATTAAAAATTTTCTCCTTTTTTCAACAAAATTACGTTGAAACGATTATTAAAATATTCTAGACAAAATTTAATTTTTTTGGTCCTTTTTGCTTCTGATGCTGCCACGCAAATTTATTCACAGGTACTTGACCTCTACTATTAAAAATTTTCTCTCGAGCCACTTGTGCATGAGAAATATTTTAATATTTTATGAAAATAAAATCAAATTGTGCATAGTGAAGCAGTTCAATATTTATTTTTCGTACATAAATTTATTAAATAGGTCAAATACCCTTTCATTCTTCGTTCATTACTTTCGGGCGCGAGAGTATGAGAAAAAATAAGAAAGACAAGCAGACAGTAAAAAATAAAATAATTTTCGCTAAAAAGTATCCTCCGCTCATTTGTTTTAATTTTTTAATTGCTTTCATGATTTATTTACTTAATTTATGGTATGAGAAAGAATGTGGCAGCGACTCGCAGTAACAGCACCAAGTAATGCCGGTCATAAAAAAGTACTCTTTTGTTCTGCATACAATTTTAGTGACGGCGGCGGCATAAAAAGGTGTTTTTTGAATAAATTTCTGCAAAAAAAATAAATGAAGTAAATTAAAGCACCGAGAATTTAATTTACTTTCGCACTTAATCCACTTTATCATCATGTCAGGAACAATATTGACCAAAAAATTGCAATTTTCGTAAACAAATAAAATTTTCTCCCCTCATGCAAGTTCAAAGTTTGTCGATTCTGCGAATGCTTTAATTAACTTTACCAAATCCAAACTCAATTTATCAATCGACTTTTTGTATCGTCGTGTCGTGTCGTCGTGTCATGAGTGTTCAATTTTGCTCCGTCGTTCATGGAAAAAACCACAAAAAATAAAGAAAAATGATTAAATGAACGTTAAATAATTAAATTATTCATTATCCAATTCTTCTTTCCATCCTTCATAATCATCTATGCGTTCGTCGTTGTCATTGGCGCGGTCTCCCCACGGAGTCATTTACGTTAGACAACTATTCAATAAAGTTAGAAATAATCGAGACGACGATTCCGTCATCAATATTAATCATGATGTGTGGCGTGCGTGCCTCGTTGTTGTTAAATTTAATCGATTTCCGAACAAAGAAGGGCAATTTTTCCATCAAAATCAACAAATTTGAAATTAAAATTAAAGTAATTCGATAATAACAGGTTGCAGGATCACCCCTTGTTACGTATATTTGTTGCGTTTGTTGCATTTCACCCCTCGCATACACACACGAAAAAACGTTTAAATTTACTTGTAAAAATATATCTTTCGATATTGACAACCATAAATTTTAAACGTAAATATTACATTTCACGTGCATGGGAAAATTTTAAATGGAATTTTCATCATTTTTAAATTAGTTTCGTATTGAACGTTGTTGTCGTACGTTCGGTGTAAATGATATTGGTTTTGGTTCGGAAAATGTAATAAATACGAGTTATTTGGAATATTGCGTTTTTTGTTCCGATGGGAATTCGGGATGCATTTTCGACGACATATAATGTAATTATGCAAAAAATTCAGATTTATATTAAATTTTCTGATTAATTTTATCGTGATTGATGGTATTTGGCAAATTTTTCATTTAAAATTAGATTTTTTCGTAATTTAATATTAATTGAAGTTGAAAGAATTTTTTCTATTGAATAACAACTGTATTTTTTCTATTGAAAACTGTAATTTTATATTATAAAATTCAATTAAAAAAATAAAAATAAATAAAATAAAATAGGTAAAAATGTATCAATATTAAAAAATTTAAAATATTTTTTTTTTAATAAAATAAAATTAAATTAATTATTTTTTTTAATTTTTATTTAAATTTAATTTATGGATTAAATAAAAAATTGATTACCTAATTAAAAATTATTTTCACAAAAAAATGTTTTTTTGAATATGATTAATAAATTTAATAAAATAAATAAATTTTTAAAGTCAATAATTTTATGTTAGACAAAATCTGATATTGCATCAAAATTTTTCATAATTTTAATTATAAAAAAAACATTTTATTTTTAATAAATTTCAGAAATTTATTTAAATTTTTTTTCATAACATCTTCAATAAAAAATACAAAAAATGTTTAAAATTTAATTTATTAATTGAAAAAAAAAAAAAATTACTAAAAAATTATTTAATATGATAAAAATAATTTTTACAGAAAAATAATTTTTTGAATTTGATAAATAAATAATTTTATGTTAAAAAATATTCTTTTTTAAATAAAATTAATAATTTTTATTAAATTTGTATTAATATTTTTGAAATATTTTTTTTTCTAGTTAGATTTAAAATTTTTAAATTAAATTTAATTTTAATCAAAAAATTTTTTTTTGTTAAAAGTAATTTTAAAAAAAAATCTGTAGTTCATTAACATAAAACCCATGAAACGGCGTCGTCCTAAATTAACACAAAACGCAAGATGACGATAAAAAATCCTCCTTTTTCATGTGCGTCTCCTAATTTTAACTCTTTTTTTTTGTGTTGTCTATGTCACGTTGGCGTTCTTTGTTGGCTCATTGTGTCATCAGCATCGGAGCGACATGGATTCCATTTTACAGTTATTGTTTAAACCATAGGGGATATTTTACACTGTGTACCTACCAACGAATATAAAATGTGATTCTTGATGATGACAACATTATCTTCCTTGGATGCGCGCTCGCTTGTCACATCGCTGCCGGGGAATTTTTTCCAGCAGCGCGGCAAAGAGAGGAGACATCTGCAAACTGTTAGATTCTAAATATTTTATGTTATGTGTGTGCTTTGACAACCATTCATTTCATTTCTCTCGTGCCTTTTGTGTTTTGTCGTCGCTGGTCGTGTATCTTTTTTTTTTGTTTTATTTTTTTATGTCAGAGTACTTTTTTTTATTTTATTTTATTAGCCACCGTTTGTTTGTTTGTCTCCTTTTTTATTGGATTTCGTCACTCGTCCGCCATCTGATGATGATGATGATGATTGTGACGAAAGTGTCGTGCCACAAAATGTTCGGGAAAGTTTTTTTTTATTGCGAGTTCGCTTTGATTTCATTTCATTAATATTATCGTCATTTTGTTGCTGATGATGAACGATCGTCATCTTCCAGCCCTCTTTTTATTGCAACAAAACATCAAAAAAAGTGAACATGCAAGTTTTATACTTTTTTTTTGTTGACCCGCTGTCGTGCGGTGATGTTGAGCCTAGTCGTAAAAAATGCGTGATTTGTGTTGAGAAGTAGTTCAAGTGATTTTTTTCGACACCGCCGAAACGCCCATCGATAGAGGAAGGCACGTGAAGTGATTGTTTTATGGATAAAGTAAATATTGTTGTGCCTTTTTATTACGAAGAAGGACGCTTTTGTTGCGTGTTACGTGTTAAGAAAGGCAGTCAAGCAGAAAATGACGAAGCACTTTTCAAGGAAAATTGATAAATTAAAGTTTTAACGACCCAAAAATGGCTTGGATAGGTCACTTATGGAACATTTTCCACAGAAAATCTCACAAAAAGGTAATTTTAAAGCGGTTTTCTCTAAAAAAAATCAATTTGGGTCATAAATTGGCCCATTTTATAGCTATTAACGACAAAAAATTGCTTGAAAGCACACAGATTCTCAGAAAATTAATTTATCAATCAATCAACCAGATCAAAGGAAAATTTCCACGAACATCAATTTTGCAGTGAAATTTCATTTAAATCAGAAAAATTTATCGCTTTTTATGTCAATTTACCCGCAGCAACAGCTTTGACCTTTGACCAATTGATTTCTTTTATTTACTGTAAAAAAGTCTCATATTTCACGTTTTTGTTGATGTTCGTTTAATTTATGCGTATATGAAAATGTCCTGTGCCATATGAAAAAAAACAGCTTTAAATAAAATTTATTGCTTTCATCCACTGATTGATTCAGTTCCTGTCCGTTTTTGAATGAATAGCAACAAATATGCATTAAAATGTGAAAAATTTAAGTTTTGCAACCAATGTAAAATTTAAAATTATAGTTCAAGAGCAATTTAAGCAAAAAATTAATTATTTTTTAAAAATAATAAAAAAAAAGTTTTAAAAATTTTTTTTTTTTTATTAATTTTTAATTTATTTTTTTTTAAATTTTTTTTTAAATTTAAAATTTTTTTATTTTTATTTTTTTATTATTTTAAATTAAAATTATTTTTGATTCAATTAATTTTAATTTTATCAAAAAAAAAAATAAAAATAAAAAATAAAAAAATTAATAAAAAATAAAAAAATATAAAAAAAAATAAATAAAAATTATATAAATTATCGAAAATTATTTTTAACTTTTATTTAATTTTCAAAAATTTTAAGAAATCTTTTAAAATTTTTATGTCATTTCAAGAACTTATTTTTTTTAAATAAACTAAAAAAAATATTAAAAATATATATATAAAAAAAAATAAAATAAAAAAATGTATAAAATATCGAAAATAATTTTAATTTTTTTTTTATTTTTGTTTTATTATAATTTTAAAATTATTTTTATCATCAAAAAATTTAAAAAAAATTAACTTGTAAAAATTAATTTCGAACAAGTAATTTTTTTAAAAATTTAAATAAAACTATTAAAATTTCATGAAAATTCTGTAAAATATCGCATTAAATCTTTTAAAAAATTGCAAATTTCACATTTTTCACAATTAACGGACAGCTATATTTTATACGGCATCGCTAATAAATACATCATTCGGAAAAAAACATTTCATGCAAAAAAGGTACAGCAGGAGAAAGAGTATAGAAAATTCTTTTGACACACACAAACACACACATTTTTTCAATTTCATTTCATTTCCTCTTCGGTGGTTGATTGGAATATCGATACCATTGATTGCATGCATTGCGTTTGCCAGATCAAAAGGCAGGCAGGCAGGCAGGCATATATCAACCACATCAGACATTTTTTGTTTTGGCATGCAATCCGTAATGCAACCCATAAATGCACAGAAAAACCACTTCCTTTCATCGCAACATTTTAATAATATATGCAATGCATGCCAAATGAATGCAAGAGGGTCGCATATAAGAAAAGGTGACTCGAGCTGTTAAATTAATCCATTTGAAGCACATCGGTAAATATTGACACATTGAAATGAATATAGAAATTTGTTGTTTGAGCTTAGGTTTTAAATAATAAAAATCGACGTGTGTTCGAGATAACTGGAGAAAAAAATAATACAAATAACCATAAAAATAAATGAAAAATTCAAAAGCATAATATTTGCAATAAATGGCTTTATTTGAACAATACACGTGCTTAGCTCAAGAAATGCACGAGGGGGACGCAATTTTTTTTTTTTTTTGAAAAGGGGATGCAGAAAAGTTACGTCTCTCTCGTTGTGTGCAAAAACAAACAAAAATAAAATAAAATAATAAGAAAGTGTACGAGCGAGGGTCATGGAGTTCATAAAACTTTGCTGCAGTATGCATTTTATCACCTAACACTCGTGTGTGTGTACGTACGTGCGACAAAGATATATTGAGTAGGAAAACACAAACACAAGCATTATTTGCTAGACTTCCGTTGTTTGTGGTACAAAATTTGTCTTTCTTCCCGCACTTTCTTCATCTTTTTCTCTCCAATAATAACATTTTCGGTGTGCGGAGGGAGAAGGCGCAGCAAATGTCACACAATTCGAGTCATTATTTGTCTTGTTAGTCCATTCCGTTCCATTCCACGCGAGAAGAACGAAGAAAATTTTCTTCTTTTTTTTTGACTTTATTTTCATGCGATTACTTGTTTGTTTGGCTGTTTTTCTTGGACATTGGCCAAAATATGCAGAATCTTTGCAGTCAAATGAATTTTCATTTTTGTGTCCTATTTTGGGTGCGGGTAAAAAATCACCTCTTTAGTACATTTGACAGTAATTGATTTTCAAGTGAGTGAAGGAAAAGTCGAATTATGAACTAAAACTTTATTTTTTTTTTGTTTTTTTTTATGCAGACATTTTCTCCCATCAAGAGTAAATAATGATCTCTAAACATTTCTGACAGACACTCAATTTGTTCACTTTAGACGTTTTTTTGTTCGTTGCACGAAAATCAATATTGTTCGTAGTAATAATAAAATAATAAAAAAAAATAATTTTCGAAAAAAAAACAGAAAGTTGAAAGCTTTGTGTATTTTTAAGAGATAGCTCGACTGCCACACAGCGAAATAAAACATTAATCATTTATCACAAATGCTGCTACTTCGTTCGTTCAGTTGTCGTGTTATTAATAAAGTAATATCCTTTTCATTTGTGCGCGCAGTTCAGAGCACAGCTGGCACACAAAACAGAAGGTAAAAAGTTTATTAAAGGGATTTCCGCTTGTTTGTACGATTATTTATCATCATCAGCATCGAGAAAGCACGCAGAGTTGCGTTGAATGGCGCTTCACGACGAGTTATGAATGAATTTTTGTCGCAATTTTGGATGTGAAAATGGCTTTTGAGTCACGAGAGAATTGAAAATTGTGTTAAATGAGGGTTTTGATGCTTTTAGATGGCGTTAATGACAGCCTTTAATTTAAAACTCTTGAGAGTTTTTTGATTTTCAATCAATTTTTGGATAAAAAATCAATTTAAAAAAAAATATATAAAAAAAAATAATTATTAATAAATTTTTTTTTTCAAAATATTTTAAATAAATAAATAAATTTTTCAAATAATTTTAAAATTAATAAATAAAAAATTAAATAATTAATTAAAATTAAATTTAAATAAATTAAATTTAAATATTTTTTTTATTATTTTAATAAATTAAAAAATATTTAAAAAAAAGAAATCAATTTTGTGGTAAATTTTTTGTTCGAATATAACCACAATTTGTCACTTTCACGCGCAATAAAATTCCTGTAAAAATAAAATTTTATTTATTGATCAAAGGAAAATTCCGCGAAATAATATTAAAATATTTTCGAATAAATTAATGTCTCATTAAAAATTTGTTATATTTTTAACGTTAATTAACAATCAGCAGGTATAATATTTTATTTATTATCATTATTTACGATGATGATACAAAAGAACGCCCACATGTAAAGCCTTAATAATAATATAAATGTCTGACATTTTTTGCACAAAAACAATAACAATAATTTTCGAATAATTAAATAGCTGAAAATGAGAACAAATTTTAATTTTTTTTTCAATTTTCACCCTAAATCGCCAAAATTTTAAATAATTCGAATGAAAAAATTTTTTAGTTGCTTTGGGTTACAAAATATTTAGGTCTGTAGGTGTCGCCTGAAGTATATAGATGATGTTTAAAATTGGAAAATATTTACATTTTATTCCATAGTTACATAAAAAATCTTGTTTTCAACAGATTCCAGACTAATTTCGTCTAAAAATATAAATTTAACATCAAAACATCATTAAAATTACTTATTAAATTTTTTTACGTCGCAACATTATTGTCTGAAAGTCATATTTTTCTTCAAATTTTTTTTTATATTTTGAAAGAAAGGAGTGACACAAAAAAATATGATAATAATAATGATGAATCATGACCTTGTCAGCTTTCTATTTTTTTTCTCATTTTTTTTGTCAAGCTCGACAGACGAGAGAAAAATTTTGATCGTCGAGCAAAATAAAATAAAATAAACTTTTTGACCGATATAAATTCTTTTTAGTCGTCATTATGCTAGATTTTTTTTTTTTTTTTCTTGGTATTGTGTTGTTGTCGTTGCTTTCCGAGGAAAAAGGATCGTTAAAATTTCATAACTTTTGTTGGCATCCTCGTTATTTACTTGTTCGATGATTTGTTCCGTTATGCCCCAGAGTGAAATTTTTTTTGTATCGGAATATTGACAAAATTGAGATTTTTTTTCTTTCTGGCAATAAGTGGGAGCGACTGCAAATTCAGTTACATATTTATTTGTATTGTTTAAATTGATCAAATAAAATACAAATCAAACTCAATTCATCTTGACTTCAATTTTTTCTTGTTTTCTTTTATCTTCTGTTTTGATTTTTTCTTCTTTTCTCGATTTTTCTTGTATTTTTTTTTCTTGCAAAGAAAATTTTCAGAAGAAAAACGAAGAATAAAGTTGATTTGATTTATTCGTGTGCTGAACCTTTTCAATGGAATATTTGTTGGGAAAGTTGTTTAGCGTGTCGTTTCATAACAAAAATAATAAAAAAATACTTCTTGAATACATTGATGATTTCCCCTGATAATTCCTTCGTTATTCGTTGCCATGATTGCACCTTTTTTTTTTGGCGTGTCGTAGTCTTGACCTATTAGCGAGCGATAAATTGCTCGATCTTCGTTTATTAAATTTTAATCAGAGCGGAATTATTCTCACGGGAACTCTTTGATTAAGTGGACCCAGATCATTACATCGCGCGCACGAAAAAGGTAAACGGCAATCAATTAATCGTGGTTGCTCAACATTTAACATGCCATCGCACCTTTCGTGTCAAATTAATACTTACGCTTGATTAACTATTCGAGGAGAGTCTGCCCATTCGTGTGTTTGTATTTATTTCGAAAAATCAACAGCGGGTTATGTGTTTTAAATTAAACCACTCGTTTGCTCTTTATTGTTTATTGCATGACATTTGAGTCTCGCTTTATTTCAATTTTCGACCACATTAAAAATAAAATATTTATAAACGTAACCAAAAATTAATTAAATTGCAGAGTCAAATGAGAAGCAATTTGTATAAATAAACATGGGGCATTTACATTTTTTTTTGCACTGTTTTTTATCAATCAACAGTAAATTCAAATTAAATGAAAAAAAAAAGATTTTTTTGTGTAACATGAATTTTTCAATGACATACATTTTAAATAGGTGAATAAAAAAATAAGGTAAAAAAATCAAATACCATGAAATAAAAAATAATAAAAAAGGATGTGCAAAAAAATTATTGATGAAATGGATTTTTTATTATTCAAAATAATCAAAAAGACACATAAAACCTACCTGAAGCCTTAAATTAAAATTCGTTATTCAAGAGCTTCTAAAAAATAAATATGAAAAAATAATTGAATAATTGAGGTAACTTGAAAAGCTTCAAAATAAAATAAAATATTAAATAAAAAAAATTAAAAATATAAATAATATAAATTTAAATAAAATAAATATAAAATGAACTAATAAAAATATTTATTAATTTTTAAAATTATTTAAATAAAAAATAATTAATTAAAATAAATATTTAATTAAAAATATAATAAAAAAATAATAAAATTTGATTTAAAGAAGCTTTAAAAAAAAAAAATAGTAAATGAAAGTTAATTTAACAAACCTCAAAAGAAACAAAATTTTACTAAAGCTGTCTTAATAAATATTTATTTTATTTTTTAAAATTTTAAAATTAAAAAATAAAATGAAAACACATTATTTCAAAGATTTTTTTTCTTAAAAATCTTTTAAAATTAATTTAGTAGAATTTTTTTTAATAACATTTTAAAACCAAAAATTCAACAAAATTAATTTTAAAATATTTTTAAGGAAAAAAATCCTCAAATAAAAAATGTTTTTCATGATTTAAAAAAAAATTATAAAAATAAATATTTAATAATAAAAAATAAAAAAACCACTTTTGCCATCCTTTTCTGAGAACAAAAATTGATTAAAAACTGCAAAAAACCAACTTTCATACCCAACTTATTTTTCAACCACTGTTCATGGTTATAACAAAATAAAAAAAAACGAAAATTGCAATAAAATAAGTAAATAAACATGAAACATAAATTGTGACAGTTCATTTTATTCAAAAACCACCCGCATGTATTCGATGGTTTTGTAACCAAAAGCTAATGAATTGGCTGTAATTACCGAAAATATAAACATTTCCAACAACAATCAATAGCTTTCTGTCTCTTTTTCTCTTTTCTCTGCTTCTCTCTCCGACAACAACTTAATTGTTTTTTTGCTGCTTCCTTTTGCCCGTTACTCGCCGCATTGATTGTCAGCAATTTAATCGGAAAATCTATCAACGAAAAAAAAAAAATAAGTAATCGATAAATAATAATGTTAAAACCGTTCGACGGAATTCAAGAGTGAACGAGAGATTGAAGAGGAAACAAGCAATATAATGAACATCACTTTATTTTTATTATTATTCACATGTAATGTGATGGGTTAATCCTTTGTCAACAATGTGTACGACGCTAACTTTTTTCCGTCCTTTTTTTTCGCCATGTGCCTCGCTCTCTCCCACATTTTTAGCTTGTCAGTGGTAAATTGATCCCTTTTCATTATTTTATTCGGTAATTTTTTCGTGTTTTTGTTGTTTAGCCATTGACCGCTTTGGGAAATTTGAAGCTGCTTTATTTGTTTTTCATGTTGTTGTTTGCTCGTTCGTTGCGGTTAATGCCATTAATTTACCTGAAAATGATAATTAATGGAAGGGAAAAAAGCGGATTATAATGAACTGATCTGAGAGAGAGAACAGCTTATCGGTTGATTTGATGGATTTTGTCTAATGGATTGTCATTTGCGAGTTATTTGCAGGGAGAATTTTTGACGATGACAAAAAGAAATCAAAACTTGAGAAAGTTTTTTTTTCTTTTTCGATAAATTGCTTTCGTTTCTAATGGAAAATCACAAATAATATGTCGTTAGAGTTAATTGGAATCAGTTAAGGAAGTATTGCTTTCGTTATAGTCGTCGTCGTCGTTATCCTTGTCATTTTGTTCTATTACACGGGAAAAAAAGATACGGCAAAGTTTTTTAATTACTCTAAACGATTTGTCTCAACTTTATTGGATTTTATTCAATTTTAAGGAACATTGCTACGAACAGACGCAAAAATTGACAATTAAAGTTTATTTTTTTTGCGCGTTTTGAAGAAAAAATGGGAAAATGACATGAGGAGTATGAAATTGTAAATTGAGGAGTAATAAATTGTAAAGTAACGAGAGTTTTAGAATGAGGAGTATTGAAATGTAAAAATTATACTGCAATACATAACTGAGGAGTACAAAAAGGTACGAATTTTTTTCTGGATCAAAGAATTTTCGAATCTGAAGAGTTTTATTTTTAAGTAAACTTTTTGAGATTTCATACAAAATTTGCTCCTAATTCAGAAGAAAAAAAGAAATTATGAAGCTGCGATGAGGATAAAAAAGAAAATATTTATTATTGATATGGGGATTATATTCAAATTATGAGGAGTAAAAAATTGAAAAGCTCAAAATTTTTGTTGATTAAAAAAAAATTGAAATTTTCTATTAAGATTTTGAATCCAAAAGAGAGGAGTATAAAATTGATTAAAAATATAAAGTATGAGGAGTAAAATATGAGGAGTATAAAAATTAGCATTTTTTTTTATTTTTATTAAAATTGTCTCCAAAATATGAGGAGTAATAAATTGAAGGAGTATAAAAATGAAAAAATAAAATCATAATGAGGAGTACAAAAATGTACAAAATTTGTATTTTAATGCAAATACTCTAAATATCTAAGAGGAGTATGAAATTGTGAATATTAAAGTACTTTTAAAAAATTTATAAAAATTTTAAATCTAAACATTAAATAAAAATTTATAAGTAAAAAAAAATAAAAAGTGAGGAGTATAAAATTGTTAAAAATATAAAGAGCATGAGGAGTAAAAAATGAGAACATTTTTAATTGCAACGAAAATCATCTCCAAACTATAAGGAGTACTAAAATGTGAAGTAAAATGCGCTCAAAAACAATTTGCGAGAAAAACAATTTATCTTTAAAATAAAACACTTCTCGGAAAATCAATTGAATTGCAATCACTTTTCCAGCCTTGTCATTTCAAAAAACATTACTATTGCACTCAACATCAAAAGCAATGCCCGACTATTTTCCATTCGAAACAGCTTTCGAGATGTTGTTGACTGAAGTGTAAACAAATTCGATTAAATGAGAGGTGTCGCTTGTTTGACGACCACTCCGATAAAATTAACTCGCATATTGAGTGTGACTTATTGATTGCACGTTTTATTAGTCGTCTCGTTTCTCAAAATAGAATTTATTTTTATCGTTATGACATTTTCAAGCAGGAAAATCGATCGTTTTCGTCTCCTTGGCGGATTACAATTTTTCTTATCAGCAAACCCAAATGTCGCACACGTGTCGTTAACCTCCCTAAAACTTCACCTGCAACCGCAAGATGCAATAAAAGAGTGCGATAAGAAAAATCACAGAGGAATTGAAAAAAAAGTCATAAGTCATCACGAACGGAACTCGAATCAATTTTCTTCTTTGCAATCAATATATTTAGCATAACTTACAATTTTTCACATCAACAACACACACACACACAGACAAAGATCTTCATATAAATTTTATATTTACACATCATTTTCTTTCATCACCAATCACCCATTCAATGTTATCTTATTTTCATTTCATGTTCAGTTCGCTCTTTACAACGATCTCGTTTTGGGTAAACAGCGTGTTCTTGTTTCATATTTCTACAATTTTCTGAATAATATATGTGAGTGTGTGTGATATTTTTGTGGGAGTTGTTCTCGTGTTCAATGTATGATAAGAAACGAAAGCAAAGGAAAAGCAGAGAAGGAGTAAAGATCGTAAGTAATAATAATTTTCAGAAAAAGAAAAAAAACCGGAGCAAAAAGCAATTCATGTAAAATGTTGTGAACGTCTCGAACGAAGAAGGAGTGAAGTTGCCGAGTTTATTTAGATTGTAAATTGAAAGAAAATATGACGAGAAATGCCATGTATGAAAAAATTGATTTTAAGATATGATTTTTTGATGTTATGATGACTGACTTACTGACTGACATGACACATGAATAGAAAATTAACTTCGCATGTGTGTGTGTGTGTTTTTTGTTGTGCGAGGTTGTGATAAAATAAAATTAAAAGTTTATTATTGATGTCAATCACTTTCGGAATTGAATTTATGAAAGAGAGGATTACGGGCGTTAAGATGATTTTGATGAAGTAAACATGGGTTTTAAAGAGAAAATGTGTTTTTGTAATTAAAGTCATGTTTTTGTTAATGATTTAAGGATTTATTATTTTATTTGTCGATATTTTTTTTAAATTAATTTTTTTTGTTTTAAAAGAATTTTTTGCAATTTAAAAATGATCATAAATAATTGATTTAAAATTTTTAGTTAAGTCACGTGGTTAAAATTTCCAAAATGTGAGCTGGGATAAATTTTAAAAATAATGCGCTTGATTTGAAATAATTTTAAAGGATAGAAGATTCAAAATGTGCATTGGGACAAAAATTTGGAATGCCCATTGGGATAATAATGTGAAATTTAACCTGGGCTAAGTCACGTGGTTTAAAATTTGTTATTTTTTTGACGTTGGGTTGTGAGGTGTATGGAATTGTGAAAGGGTCATGAGGAGTTCGAAAATGTGAAATGAGGAGCTCGAAAATGTGAAATGAGGAGTTCGAAAATGTGAAATGAGGAGTTCGAAAATGTGAAATGAGGAGTTCGAAAATGTGAAATGAGGAGTTCTCTATTTTTTTACTTTATTAAAATTTCGAAAAATCATGAAAAATTCTTTGAAAAATATTTTACTGTTAAAAGACTTTAAAATTTTGACTTTTTATAGAATTTTTGTCTCGCCGCTCGTTAAATTCTTAATCATTTCCTTTAATCGACCGCTTTTTGACTAACCAACTTCCTTTTTTTAAATCCCTTTCACTCACAACGACACAATTAACGTCCTCTAATCAAAGCACAAAATAAATCAAAAGAAAGCCGTGCTTCGCGCTAAAAAGGGGACCCACCGAAAAAAGATATACAACGAAAAAAAAACAAGTGTTTGACACGTCGTTTTTCTTTTGTTCCTTTTTCGCCTGTTTTTGTCCTCTTTTCTTTCGCCCCGTTGATGCTATCACGAACAAATCTCGACATAAACACAGCGAAAAAAACAGACAAAAAATAAATGGGTGACTAAAAAAGGGCTTAAAGAGATTGATAACTTTAATGAGGCTTTTATACAGACAACGCGCTGTGCCACGTGACATTCTGCAGGGCAGACAGGTATACTACATTCGTTAAATGCTAAATCTCTGCTACACTCGAGTACCTCACAAATAATACGTGAGATTGGCGTGCGATATACGACGCGCGCGAGAGAGCAAAAAAGTAGAAAATGATTGATGTAATTTCTTTTTTGTGTGTTTTTGCTCGTTGTAACATGATAATAATAAAGAGGAGACAGACGCTGTTGCTGTGCACCTCGTTTTTCTGCTCATTTCAGTTCAAAAAAAAAATATTTTTGTCATTATAAAAAAGTATATCGTTTTACCAATTTACAATAATTGCTTTTCTGTTGCTTTGCGCGCGTCGCAAAAAGACATTTTTCATTTTTTATTCATTCCGGTGTGTGTGTCATTTAGTGCGACAAAGTTGAGTGGCAAGGGGGAAAAAAGGAAAAATTTTTTGTTTGTCTCGTTTAGTTCGCGCGCGATAATTTGCTGGGTCATTCAATAATTTTATGGATGAATTCGATTGAAAGACGATAAATAGAATGGAGGAGGCGGAAAATGAGGGTAAAAGTAAGAAAGATGACAATCGTGCCCGTTAAAATATTCAAAGGAATTTTAATGATGATTGAGTTTCATAAAATTTTCCGATCGCGCGATAATGACGACGAACGATAATTATCTCGAAATTTATTTTATGCTGCGAAAAGATTGTCAAAAGCATGTCAAGGTGAACGTTAAATGACTTTCGCTGTCTAGTTAGTTGAGAAAAAGTTATTGAGCAATAAATAATGTTGGGAGAGAGAGGAATATAGAAATTTGTTGTCAGAGAAAATATTTTTTCGTGTTATAATTTAAAATTACGTTATTTTGCCCAGTACAAATTTTTGAAATTTTTCCCGAAGAAAATTTATTGATTTAAATTTTGGGCCTAATGCAAATTTTGGCATTGCTTCATATTTTGAAATTTGCCCCAATGAAATTTCATGTTTATTAAATTTTCAACCCAATACACATTTTTATATTACAACCCAATACAAATTTTAAAGGTTGACCCAGTGTATATTTTGAAATTTCACGCTATGAATTTTATTTTAATTTCCAGCCCAATTCACATTTTTAATTAAATTTAATTAAAATTTGATAAAAAAAAATTTAGACCCAGTGCACATTTTTGAATTTTTAGCCCAATTAACATTTTTAAAATCCGTTCCATTTGACTTTCATTAAAATTGAAAATTTTTGACCCGCTGAATATGTTAAAATTTGCATTTTCAATATTCAACCCAATGCACAATTTTAAGTTTCGCCCCAATCCACATTTTAAATTTTCACCCCTATGCATATTTTCAAAATTTTTGTTTATTTTTTAGGAATTTTAAGTACATTCATCCATCAGACAGACCCAAGTCTAATTTTTTTCTTCGAAATACGATGAAAACAGGTTCGAAGGTTAACATTCTACCAAGAAAAAGTTTTTCTAAAAAAAATATAATAATAATGATTGATAAAATATTGATGATGCTGCATCAGTTTACGAGTAAAATTGACACATTTTGTCTCCTTTCCTCCCTCGTTCTTGCTCTTCATCTTCACTTTATTGCATTTTTCACCAATAAAAGTTTATATTTCATAATTTTGCCTTCAGGCAGTCGTCGACAAATGGACTCATCTGTGCTTTAATGACGACATACAAAAAAAAATGTCGAACAAAAGACGTTGGCGTTGTCTGCCGAGCAAAATCTCATAAGCTTATTATTATTATTGTTCCGTCTCTTATCTTCATTTTTTCTCTCGCATGTTTAAATCTTGCTTATTCTCGTATTACGAGACGATAAGCTTCATTTTCCATCCATCAGTGAACATGAACATCTCACGCTAAAATTGTCTTTTTATTAGGTACGAACACTTTTTCCCGTTTATTAATTGTGAAATCTCGCAGCCACGCATTTCTACCTACGTTACATTCAAAATAATTGAGCACACATTCGAGACTTTCACATAGCGAACGATAAGCAAGCGAAACACGGGAGAAAGAGTTCACAAGGGCAATATTTTCACCGATTACTTTTTCAGAATAATAATAATAACACAGCGGCAGCAGCGCAACCTGAGCATGTAACACTGAAATTTATTCCGTCTGTCGTCGTCACATGGAAATTTTTTGTACATGATGAGAAAAAAAGAAAAGCAAAATAAAAAAGATTCAACAAAAATTAGCATATGAAAGAGAAAGTTGCTCTCTAAATGTATAATTTGATGATGGGAAAATGATTTTTCCGGATTTACCTGAATAACAAATGTAAATACTTTGAGAGTGTATCTCTGTTTCGTTTTTTTTTTCATTTTTTTCTTTGCGTAAACGATTGCCATCTGCCTTTATTTGAGAGATTTTTGAAACGATTCGAACGAGAGAAAGAGAGATTTATAAATATTTTTTGGGATTATTTTGTTGTTCTTGTCTTTTATGTGATTTGAAGGTTTGATGATTGGCTTTGATGCATATTTTTAGCTTTTTGTGAAGAGCTTTGATTTGTTTGAAATCTGTTATGCAAACGAAAAATAACGAGCTCAAAGGATATTTTTATATCTCTTGGTCTTTTATACTAAGAAAAATGGTCATTGATGAAAGAAACGGATTGAATTTTGTATTGTCTGGGAGATGATTTATTGAATTAGAAATATTTGCGTAAAGATTTTTTTTTATCAGAAAATCTAAATTTATCATTAAATTTGATAAAAATTGAAAATTTTATGAATAAAAAATTCGGGTTACAATATTTTTTCTTGAATTTAAAAAAAAAATATATATTTTTTTAATATTAAAAAAATAATAATAATTTTCAGATTTTTTAAAAATTTGTATAAAAAGCGAAAAAGTGTTAGTTTTTAAACATTTTCAAAAGAATTATAATTAATTAATCTTTTTATTTAGTCAATTTTAGTCAATGAAGTTTGATTAAAAAATTCATTCAATACGGATAAAAAATTTTAAATTAATAAATATTTTTAATATTAATATTTTAATACAAATTAATATTAATTTTTTTAAAAATATTTTAAAGAGAATTAAATATTTTTCAGAAAATTTGAATATTTTTTTTTCACTTTTTTTTACAAATTTGGATAAAAAAATTAATTTTTAAATATAAATGTGTAAGAAAAATTTGGAATTTTGCACAAAGTTTATCAAAAATTATCTTCAAATTGAAAACTGATCTAAATCTTCATAATTTCTTTAAAAAAAACTTTTCACTAAAGACAGAAAACTCTTTAAAACTGACCGTTATCCTTCACTTTTTCTCTTCTAGTTGCATTTTTTTCTACTCAATTTTTATTTTGTCCTTCACTTCTGACAACATTATCTACACAAACGACGACGAAGGCGTTTGTCTTATAAATTCTGCAACAAACACATGTCATACATACATTTTGTTGCCTCTCTCTATTACCAACTTTCAACATTCCCACACACACACTCTTCAGACAAGCAAAAATTGAATTTCCGATTCTAAAAATGTTGAAATTCAATTTAAGTTTTTTTTCTGCTCTTCCTTGAGAGTTATAGAAGTGGCTCTTTGACACACAAATAAACATGTGTCGTGTATGTCGTCCGAGAACATTGAGTTTTCTGTCGCATGTTATTTTTTTTTCTGCGTAAATTGATGGTAAACATGGACTTTATCGTCTTTTGTATTTGGTCCTTTAATGTTCATATCGCGCTCAGAGACATATTTTCCCAAAAAAAAAAAAAAAAAAAAAAAACGAGTTTCAGAGCTTATTATATTGAAAACGTGCGGAGGAAATTGTATCGAAATTGAATGAAAACGACGATGACGACGACAAAAAATTGTTTTGTTGCTGCAAAATTCGAAAAACATGTTAAATATGTCGTTTTTTGTGCTTTGCCGGTAAATTACCGTACAAATTTTTTTTCTCTATATTTTCTTTTTTTTTTTTGGTTAAGGATCATCACACAATAGAACCGAACTGGAAATTGAAATAAATTTCAAATACGGGACAAAAGAGCAGAAAAAAACGATTAGTTTCAATTTGTCACCGCAACAAAATGAATTTTCAGTCAGTCATGTTTCGTACTTTTTTTTCTCGTCTTCCTTATCTTATACGTTTGTGCGAATTTTATATTTTGAGTGAAAACCCACAGAGTGAGCAAACAAAAAGTCAGCAGCACACAGCATATCAACTAATTTCCGTCTTGTTGCCAAATTGGCAAATTGTGTATTGATGAGAAAATGTTGAAAAGTGTCATGATAAATGATACAATTTGGGTTATTGGCTGTTTATTTGCACCGTAGTGCCGTAGATGTGATGAGAAAATAACGATTTCTTCATCATTTTGTCGTGCGACGATAGACAAGATGAGAAACGAAGGAATTTGTTCCGAAAAAAAAAATCATCTTTCAATTGCAATTTGTGTCTGTGTGGAGCAAAATACAACTAGAAAAGTATTCCTTTGGCAACGTTCTGCTCCAATTCTCTTCTTTTGCGTATTTTGCGTTCCCGAGAATTTACTGAGAAAAAAAAATTCACATTCACTCAAATCTTGCGTCGCTGGGAGGATGGAAATTTACTTGAGGAAATTCTTTATTGCTTTTTTGTTCGTTTTCTTCTTCTTCCTCCTATGAGTTGTGTATTTTTTTTTGTTATTTACATTCGACACACAAACTCCAAATTTCATTACATCATACAAACGAACAAGGAATGAAGAAGGAACTTAACTCGAGTTTGAGTAACATATTTCCGTCTCACATTATTTACTCAAAGTCTCAACTCAAACGTAGAATCGCAATTTTTTATCATCATCATCAGCAGCAAGACAAGACAAGTGAAGCCATATAAGACAAGAAGAGAT
The DNA here is from genome assembly GCF_036172545.1 of Culicoides brevitarsis. Classification (NCBI taxonomy): domain Eukaryota; kingdom Metazoa; phylum Arthropoda; class Insecta; order Diptera; family Ceratopogonidae; genus Culicoides; species Culicoides brevitarsis. The sequence goes on along the minus strand of NC_087085.1, from coordinate 33,027,152 downwards.
AACTCACATTCGTCGCATTTTACAACTTATTTCCGGAAAGTTTTTTTTTGTTTTATTTTTTTCTTTTTTGCTATAAGGCTAATGTCCTTAAAGGCATTTTTTTGTTTAATTTAACTTGTTCGTAAATTGAAGAATTTTTTTCAGATTTTAATTGTGAAACGAAGGTAAAGGAAGACAAAAAAATGTGAGTAACGGCGTGTTAAAAAGAAGATAAAATTTGGTCTGTTCTATTCTTACGATTTTTTTAGCTTACGGATTGAAAAGGAGTGATATTAACACCTTAAGGAGAAAATTTAGAATTCTCATTTTAGAAAAGAGTTTAATTAAAAATTATAAATGACCGAGGATTTAACAATTTTTGAAAAACCCGCAGGGATGGTTGTTGAACCAGTAAAAAGAAACGGTATAAATGAAATCTTGGACAAAAATAAACATGAAAAAATAGTGAAGTTCATATCTAAAAAACAATTAAAAGAAGACGACGAAACAATAGAAAAAATAAGTATCAGCAACGTTTTCTTTGAAAATGATATCGAACTACCCCGCACAGTCATATTATGTGAAAATGAGTTCACTGTTAAATGGACGACGTCCCTCATTTTTAATGAACTTGGTCTGCCAAATGTTTACGCGAGAAGAGACATATACAAAATGTGTAAGATTACGTTTCATGCTAAAAATTCAAGTGAAAATTATACAGAACAAGAGATAAAGCGAATCATTAAATTAAAAAATAAAAACATACAATTTAAATTTATAAAAGTTCTAAATAATAAAACGAAAAACAATTGTGGAAAGAGGTAACAAAATCAAATTTGATCTTAATTCTGTCACAGTGAGCGTGAAAAACAAAAATAAATCCAAAGAGGAAGAAAAGGTAAAAATCAACCCCTTTTCAATCCGTAGAGTATCGTACGTGTGTAGTGTACGTATCTGTATCTATACAAAATAAGCGCGAAAAAATGATGATATATGAGTTTCAGTCCGTGGCTCGCGAAACGTGCATACAAAGTAAAAAACGGAAAAAAATAATTTTCATGAGTACTTTTTGTGTGGATTTTCTGCAGTAAGCAGCCACTTCTTTTTTTTTAACTCCAGGTGCTCGCATTTTTTATTACTTTCATTATTATTATTCTGACACCTATTTTTTTGCATAACGTATGAAATTTCACTCGTTCTGGCAATTAAAATGCTACCTCGGGCAATTACGACGCGCACATCAGCTAATTGAAAATAAACGAACTCATTCAGGAGAAAAACAAAAAAAAAAGTGTTTTTGCAACCTTGATCTTGCTCGTCCTTTTTTGTTCGGGCGGAAAAGCGTGTGCGACGTTAATTTGATTAAAAAAAAACTCGAGTCTCGTGAATGAAGCCCATGGGCACTTGATTGATGACAGGTCAACACAAATAACACACACAAAACAAACTGGACATTTTATTAATATTGACACATTACTGAAAAAAAACACAACAAAATAAACAATCAATGAGAGGATCTCTTGATGTGCGATGACGATAAGAAGACATTAGATTAGATTAGATCAAGGAGGGATAAGAAAATAAAATAAAAGACAACAAAAAAATAAATAAGTAATGAAATTTCGGGTCGTTCAACGTGTGTTTATTTTATTTGGTGCGGTGTCTATCATTTTTTTGTGTATCGATTTTGTCATCATTTCGGTGACAGTTGATGACAAAATGTTTACTTTTTGAAGGATACTCGCACTTGACACGTTGAAGGATGGTCAAGAGACGAAAGGGAGATAATTATTTCGAGGAAAATCAATGCAAAATACGTGCAAAATAGGTTATATGAGACATTTTGTGAACTGTCAGTTTGAAAATAATGACCGTTAAATTGGGACAAGGGCAGATTTTGACCAATTTATGTCAAAAAAGTGATCAAATCAAGATTTTATGTCTAAAATATAAAATTTAAAAAATTATTTTTGAAGAAATTATGTGAAAAATAAATTTCTTAAATGTTTGTGACATTTTAAAAGATTTCATTAATGAAAATTCAAAAAACTTAAGTGTCGACAAATTTAAAAATTTTATTATTTTTATTGAAATTTGAGCATCTGTCAATTCAAAATTTTGACCGTTAATTTTTTTTTTCGAAATATTTTTTTTTCTCAAATTTTTAAAATTAAAATTTTTAAATTTTAGCATAAAAATAATTAAAATTCACTTTTCATCCCACAAGTCACGAGGATATCAAGTATCACAAACAATCAAGTCTTCACTTCACATCCAGAACGTGCTCCATTTATGCTTCTCTTTCAAACGTTTAAACTAAAAAACAAATAAAATTGAAAAAAAGACTCACACAAAATTTTAAATTACTCCACTCGGCAAATGATGCTAACTTATTCTAATAATGTCTTCATGATGCGTTGTTCAACAGCAAAAAAAAAGTAAAATACTTCAAACGTCTCTTCATCTGCATTCTTTGTTCGTCCTCGTCGTCATCATCAAGCTTCGTGGTTATGTTGTGGGTGTGTAGAGTGAGACAAAAAGGAATTAAATAATATAAAAGTAAAACAAAAGAAAAAAAATTTAGAATACGAAACTCATGCCTAATAATAAAATAAAGCGAAGAAGACCGAGGAGGCTATCATCAGAAAAATGTGAATAGCAATCAAAATGGAATAATAATAAAGAAACTGGCATCTGAGGAATATACAAATAGTAGTCGGTATTCAAAAATGAAAAGGAACAGGACATCATTCGGATTATTTATTCAAATTTATTCCGAATTTTTGTGTGTGTTCCTTTGACTTTTTGTGCCGCGCGCCATCCGTATTTAAAACTCAATTGTTTTGTTTGAATTTTCTTCCTTGTTTTTCTTTCATTTTTTCTGTGTCATTCGATCTCGTGCGAAAAGACGACGACAACGACGAAAAAAAAATAAATATTGAATTAAGCGTAATCCTTCATAAACTCCCCGCACTTTAAAACTCCTTTCACGTCGCAAGGCATCGCGACAACTAGCGAGCGTTATGCTAAGCCGAAATGGGCTTTATGATAATTTTATGCAAACATTAAAGCGACCATTATTCTAAATTGAAGGATCTTAGATCCAAGATTAATGGCAGTGCGAGAGGATCAACAAGATAGACGACGACAAAGAAAAAGAAAAAAAGCGTCGACAAGCCACAGACGAACGAAGCAGAAAAAGAAGAAGAATTATTTTACAATTTTTTTCCACATTTTTTTTCTATTATTTGACATTTTTCACATTAAAGAACGTAATCCAGTGTAGTCGACACTTTGTTGACATCGGGAGTGAAGTTGGCGGCATCAGATATAAAATGATGAAAATTGGTTGAAATTCAATATTCTTGAAAATTCTGAATTAAAAGTGAAAATTAGGTCGAAATTCCCTCAAATTATATGACGATTTAATCATTAAAGCACATAAACAAATGTTGGATTAAAACATTTTAAATGTGTGTTCAGTTTATCTGATTTCCAAAGAGAAACTTTGCGAACAAGGATAAAAAGGGGGCCTTGTAAAATCACATACAAGAACTTTTCTTTGTGTGGTTTTGAATGTTATGTGTGTCCTGCTTTTCATTAAATATATTGTGTCTCTTATCATTTGGGGCCATTTACGACAACGAACGACGACGACGATGACGATGATGAAAAAGGCATAAAATGGTATATAATTGACAGGAACCAAATGGATGGAGAATCTAACTCTTCTTGTAAAATATGGTGAATGAATTTTGGTTTTTGTGATTTTCACAGCCAACAACAAATTTATCCGTTGGGGAAAGGGAGACAAGAAAAACGTATGATGTGTGAGCAGCAAAATATGTGATAAGGGCTTTGGGTTGACCAAGCTGAATTAATTAAGATATTCAAATCAATGTATGGAGTTTGGGGCGATGTATGGTATGGATAGACGTTAAAAGCCTCAATCAATTATCAGCCAGAAGCAAAATGTGTGCATTTGTCAGATATTGTGTGAGGAAAAGTGTTGTTGTGATTTTTAATTAAGGTCGTTAAATGTTCGACGTCTGCTTTTATGAAATGAGCGTCATTATGAGCAGCAACAATTTTGATTTTGGTTAAATTTTGTACAAAGTTTTATACAATTTTGAGGAAAAATTTAAAAGTTATATGTCGTTTTGTCTGTAAAATTTCTTTGAGGAGTACAAAAATGTGAAATTTGTAAAAATATTTTAGCCCAATGCACATTTTACAATAAAAATTAAAAAATTTTTGGAATTTGATCAAAAAATAGTAAAAAAAATTATATTTGAGTTTATAAAATAAAAGACATACCTTTTTGATATCTCTAAAATTAATAAAAAATTGCTTACATTTATTAATTTAAAATTAAAATTTATTAATTAAAAAAAAATTTAAAATTATTAAAAAAATTTTAAAAATTAAAAATAAAATTTAAAATTATTAAAAACTAAAGATGTTTTTACAATATCCAAAATTTGATCTATTTTTTTTTGTTTTAAAATAATTAATTTTTATATTAATTATTTTTTTTTAAATTTTGGTCTTCCAAATCTAAGCTATGGAATGGAAAAGGATAATTTTATTTGAAATAATTTTTAAAAAAATCCGAAAAATTAATTTAAATTATTTAAAGTCTCAAATTTCATGTCAAACTAAAATTAAAATATTTAATACATAAAAAATATTTTTTAGGTGAATTATTGAGAAATTTGATAAAAAAATTAAAAGTGTGAAGTCAAATAATTTTTTTCTTTAAATTTTTTAATTGATTTTTCAGTACAACAGTTACAACCAATCATCAACTTTTCCCACTCGGTCATTTAAAACAAAAAAAAAAATCAATTTGTCTCATAAAAAATTTAATCAAATTTAATTGACAAAAAAATTTCTCTTGCATGCACACAACACACATTAAACACGAAATAACTGTCCATCCCCGATCAAATAATAAATTTATAACAAAATTCTGTCGCGTGTCATACGAAAAAAAAAATCGCAAAATTTTAATACAATTTCCCTGTAACTACATTTTTTTCCCATCCATTTTCAGGTATATCAAATTTCCGGTTTCTCTTTTACGAGGTGCAACAGCTGAAATAACATCATAAAATCGCATCCACATCGGTGTACTCTTTTTTTTCCGAGTTTTAATTATAAATGACGACATGACAATGATATAAAATTTTACAACATTTTCCTCTATTTTTGCGCAAAATATTACACAATAGCAAATAACAACAGCAGCCATCAACCGACGGAAATAAGGACCAGAAAACCCATAATTTGGAGTCCATTCATTCTTGTTTTTGGTCATACACAGACACTTTTATCGTGCGCCATTAAACGAAACGTGGAAAATTATTATTTTTGCTTAATATAATAATAAACCTGAGGATGCCCGTCGCACATTGTCAGTGAACTAAATTCTAATAAAAAAAAAATTCAATTCGAAATAGAGAGAAAAAATATTCTTTTTTCCGGCGAAATAAATGAAATTAAATACAAAGTGTTGAAAAAATAAAATTCTGTACAACTATCGTAAATTCCTTTTTTTTTTCTCTCTCACTCTCTCTCGGTTCGGGTAGGAAACAAGTTTTTTCGGAAGGATCTCTAACATAATTCTATTTGCATAATACGATTACTCGAAGCAGGCGCGTGTTCATGTGCATTGCATAGTTTCAAGCAAATAGAGAAAAAAAGAGAGAAAAGTGTGAAAAAAGGTGTATAAAATATAAAATGAATATATTAAATAATACAACAAGTATGATGACGAGACTTGTGTCGTCGACGACGTCGCACCTGTTGATGACGCTACACTTGTTCGCCTGGATATTTCTGCTGAGCAACAATGTTGGTCTCGGTAAGTACTTTCAACTTAACTCTTTTTTTACGTTTTTATTAGTAAAAGTGTTGATGACATGTGAATAGACACATGATTGTTACGGGGATTTCTTTTATTGTGCGTTTTGCGAAAGTTTTTAGTGTAAATGATGAAAAATAGTGGAACAGCTTTACGTGAAATGCGATCCGATTGTCTGTTTGGGCAATTGTTACAGTTGACATAGCAAAATATTTTTTTAGACGAGTAGCTTAACAGAGAAGCTTTAGTAAACTATTCCGAGAAAATTATTTAAAATTGTTAAAAAATTCAAATTATTAAATAAAAATGAATAAAAAAATAAAATTAATTAAAAAATATATTAATATGATTGCTAAATTAAATTTAAATTTTTTTTTTCAAAAATTTAAAAATATTTTATTTTGATAAAAAATATTTTTTAATTAAAAAAAAATTATTTAAATTAAAAATAAATTTTTAAAGTTCAATCAAAATAATTTTTATCATTAGGAAATTAATAAATGCTTTTTTAAAATATTGTGAAAAAATAAAAAGTTTAAATTAATTAAAAATTATAAATTTAATAATTTTTACAAGCATTTAAAAATATTTTTTTAATTATTAAAAAAATGAATTTAAATTAAATGATTATAGTTTTATTAAAATATAGGTAATTATTAATTTTTTTATTAATTTATTATTATTAATTCAAATGAAGAATTTTTATGGTAATTTTTGATAAAAAAAATTATTTTATTTTTATTTTAAATATTTTATGAGCTTTAAGATTGTTCAAAAAGTTTAATTTTTTTGTGAGTAAAAGCTTTCAAATAATATTTCAAAAAAAAAAAAAAAATTAATTTTTTTAAATCGAATTCTTTTTCAATGCATTAAAAACATGTGAAAATTTTCGAGTTCCTTGAACTTTTTTTTTCTTTTATCCAAAGCCACATTTTTTTGTCCTATTGTGCTCTTACTTCCACAAAAAAAAAATCTTTTTTTTCACAGCTTTTCTTCTTTTGTCATTTCCCTCTCGAGTATAGCTTTAAAATTTCCATTCTGCAACAATAAAGCGCGCCAAACATAAAAAAAACGCCTCACAAAAAGCAACGCAGAGTAGAAAAAACGTCAAACGGAAAGAATAAAAGACCAGAACCGGGAACGAATGTGTTTGTGTGTAATTTGTTAGACTGTTTATTTTATGTCATGCCAAACACTCCATAATATTTGCATAAATATGAATTTTTGGTTGTTTGCCGGGTGGCGGCGACATCATTTGGGCAACGTTTTTCTGCAATTTTCTGTTTGTTTTGCTACGTCTGAGTTTTTTTTTTGTTTGAATTCAAGTTTATTTTGTATAAAAGAAAGTTTTATTTGCTTAAATCTAATAATAAAAAAAAATTGTACATAAGAAAGTTCACCATTGGCGATTCCTACTTTTAGAGAAACTTCGCTGTATAGTTGACTCTGTTAATGGTCGAGAGTTCGATTGAGATTCACCGAATCTTGAGGAAATCGGTTTACGACATCTTCCTCTGTTGTCTTTTATCTCGCCTGGCCTGCAAAGCTGAGGAGTGTCAAAAATAAAGCGATTATCGACAGTTGTTGATCCAATTTCCGTCGTAGATCGTTCTGTTGAGATCGTGAGACGGGTAAAATTTTCGCCGTCATCTGATGGAAAGACTATATTATCGTTGACTGGTCTTTGATCTCTTATCACATTCGTCCGTGACGCTGTTCTGTTGTTTATTGTACTCTGCACGTCACTTGTTCTTCCCATTTTATGACTTTTGTTGATGCCATCGTTAATGGAAAGTGCTTTGGCTTGTATAAACACGAGAAAAGTGCACATAAAAGTCACTTTTTTAATCATTTTTTCTCGACTTTTGCGTGAATTCCCATTAAAAAAGCAGAAAACTTCCTTTGTTTACTTCTCGACAGTCAACGAACAACTAACTGACCCGTGTTACTGCAATGTTGAGTGATTAATTTCTTGTCGAACCGGTCGACAATCGATTTGTACGTCATTCTCGACTCGTTCTCGCGTGTTCACACACACAGCTGAGTTAAAACTTCGAACTTGTTAGTACCGTTTGTTGATCTTTTTTGTTTTTGTTTTGTTTTGATTACAAATTTTGTCGTTCCTCGTTCGTTCGTGTTAGTTGATTAACAGCGCAAATTTTTCAACGGATAGAAATACAAACAAAAACTCTCTTTAATTACGATTATTTTCGGGAAGCGAGAGAGTTGATTACGGTTTTAATAATTAGATTACGAGTTCCGTCTGCTGCGCTCGTAAAGTTGCTCATTCCGAAGTTTCTGCGAGACTAGAAGAGTCAATTAAAACTCAAATGAATATACATACATCAACTAATTGCTCTTCGTGTGGTATGCTAATTTGCTCTAAAGCACATATTTTACTATTTATTTACAAGTTTCTTGTGTTATTTACATAAATTGCAATATTTATAATTTATTTGAGTTATGACGAGTCAATAATAATGAAATTCCAACAACGTCATGTTATTTTTTGCATTCAAATCTTATCAGTTAACGTTATTTTAATAAATTTTGAGCTCTTATGACCTCATTTAATTCAAATTTTAATTTTTTTGTTTAAATTTTTCAATAATTTCTCGCTCTTGCTCGATTATGTAACTTTCTACATTTTCCATAGGCGTAAACTTGTCCCAGAGGACAGAAATTTTGTGCTGTAAGACTCGTTCTGTCACCAACAACGATCTCATTTGTCTTTTCTGGCTCCAAATAGGCAACTTGGTTTCTGTTATTCTGTCCAAAATTCTGAATTTCTTGATTTTTCATTCTTTCAAAGTCGTCGGGGAAATAAATCACATACGAATCGGGTTTTTGTTGGCGATATAACCACAGATTTGGGCGTGAATGGACGCCACGAGGATGTTGGACAAAGATGCAAATGACAAATATGACGAGAGAAATTATTGATTTCATGTTTGTCGGTTCAAGGTTTGGTCGATACTGAGGAGCAAATATTTTGTGAGATGTTTATTTTGCTCTCATTCTTCGTCAATATGGGCGTGTTTATGTTGTGGTTTTTGATTGACAAGTGGATTTCTCGGGTAAAGTACCGGCGTTTCTGAGAAATACTGCAAAAACCGGTTGGATTCTCGTTTTGAGTGTAATTGAATGACGTCAGATTGTAATAAATAAACATTTAAATATAGGAAACCTGTAAGTGAAGATATTAAAAAATTTTAAATAATTTAATAATAAATTAAAAAATAATTCTTTTTATCAAAAAAAAAAAAAAAAAAAAAAAAAAAATAAAAATAAAATAAAAAAAAAAAAAAAAAAATAAATAAATAAAAATATTTAAATAATAAATTAATATTTTATAAAAATATTTTAAATTGTTACTAAATAAAAAAGAAATTTTTTAACCTTTTAATTAAAAAAAAAATTTAAAGAAACTCATCAAATAAAAATTAATTTTAATTCACAATTCTAAAATATTTTTTTTTTTAATTTTAAAATTTGATCTAAGATTTTTTTTAAATGTTTGACTGAATTAAAATTTAAACACAAAAAATTTTAAATTTCAAAAGTTTCTGATAATTTTTTAAATTTTTAATTTAAATAATAAAACACTAAATTTTCAATATTTTAAAAAAAAAATTCAGTTAAAATATTTTTTCGTAATATTTGGCTTAAAAGATAAAATAATTATTATTTTATAAAAAAAAATTAAGCTTAAATCTTAAATATTTTTTTTTATCTAGCAAAAATTTAAAAAAAAATAGAGAAAAATAACATTTCAAGAATATTTTACATGAAATCGTTCATAAAATCGTATTTCAAATTCACTTCCACAGAACAATTTCCTCATAATCGTCGCTCGATCAATTTTCCGTAAAACAAAGCGAGAAGAGAAAAAAAATCCATTCAAATAAAAGCTCCTTTGTTTTTATGTTTATGACGCACTTTCTTCCAAGTACTCATCATCATCGCAACAAAAAATCTCCTGCTCCTCTTCTGTATTTGCACCCATAAAAACGTAAACATCTTAAATTTGGCTCCGTTTCATATAAAAATGCAAAAGTTATTGTTTCTACAGTTTCATTATTAGAAGAGATGTTACGCACCGTGGATCTTTGGCACACTTTACGCACGAATTCAATCATGCAAAACACTTGTGTTTGTGTGGCAACATCTTTCTCCATATCCCATTTATCGTTTTTTATTGTTATGGCAAATATTCTCATCGTATCGCATCGCTTTTTTTTATCGTATTGGAGAATATTGATTCCTGATTTTCAAGGAGACACCCGAGAATGGAACATATTGCTGCAATTATTATGCTTTGTGGCTTTGTCTTCTTTAGCTGGAGGCGCACACATGAAATCTCTGCGACAAAAAAAAAATCTCGAAAATTATTAAAAGTGCTTACGAACCGAAAAAAAATTCACATTTTCATCACAGTTTATAAAAATTATGTGAAGTGTGTGACAAAAAAAAAAAATCGGTGCAAAATGATTGAACAGAAAAAAAGTGGGTCAGATGACAAAAACACGCACACATTTTCCCATGTGGCTCGTTGAGTCAGTCATCGATGATTGTCAATAGACATTTTTTTTCGTTTTTGTGAAAGGATAAGCACTCTAATGCCATGCAATTTGTCTATTTTGGAGGCAGCAAAGCGACAATATTTCACACCTTCGTTCTCCATTCTCACTTTTCACTGTTAATTGCCTTCATTACCGGCACACTTGGCACAGTCTCAACTCTCGGCATCGATTCACTTGACACAAAGTGGCAGAAATGATAAAACGATAATACGTGATCTGGTCTCGTATTTTGTGTGCCTTTGCATGTGATACGGTTAACAATTCAGATCACATATCTTAAATTTAGTTTCACATAAAATGTCTATAAATCTAATAATATCTTTTGTGTCTGTGCAGGGAAAATTTTCAAATATTATCGAATAATATAGAACTTACCTCAATCCATTTTTCGTTTCTCGCTCTGTCTGTCTCTCGGTTTGTGGGTGAAGAAGACACATCTTGGCACATCACATTCGAATTCATCATATTTGTGTCTCGTCGTCGTTGTCAGGAAACGTGTGATAAGCATTATTATTAAGGAGAGAAGGCATTGTTGTCACAAATATATTGAGTTAGACACAATCCGGTTCATATTTTTCTTTGCCTCTGCTGACCGATTTAAATCCCTTCCTACAGAGTGATCCGCTTTTCGTGTCATTTTTCATCTCTATCAGATAAAGTTGTGGTAGAAAATATTATTTTGACGTCATTTTTGCTATCTTTTGTCAAAATTGTGAATTTTCTGTTCAAAATAATAAAATAAATAAATAAAAATAATTAAAAAAATAAAAAATAAAAAAAAAATTAATAAATAAAATAAAAATAAAATTAAATATAATTAATGAAAAATTATAAAAAAAATTGAATAAACAAATAAAAAAGTATGTATTTCATGTGCAAGACGAGAAATTACAAAAAAATAAAAATATTCAAAAACGTAGTAAAAAAAAATAAAAAAAAAATTTCTTCGTGAAAAATTAAGAAATTCAATATAAAGATTATTTTTGTGTAATAAATACCTAAATTAAAAAAAAAAATAATTTTTGATACAAAAAAAATAAATTTAATTTTTTTAATTTATAAAAATAAAAAAAAATAAAAATTAAATTATTCCAATTTTTTTTTCAATTTAAGATTTTTTGAAAATTTTTCCTTAACAAATTATTGTAAATTTCTAATTTTATCAAATTTTCACCAATACTTCATCAAATTTTCATTAAAAATTTAATCAGAACACTCTGTATCAATAATAAATGAGGAGAAAATATGGGGCAATGACATAATTTCTTCGAAAATTTTCTCTCGCAAAACAAGTGACGATCACATTTCCAACGAAAATGGGTGACAAAGGGGGACACAAAGCACAATTAATTTGATATAAAATTTCAATTGGACTAATAAATTGATTTTTTTAACGCTGGATATTCATAAAACACCCATAAAACTTTCGTATAATAAAAAATTATGCCATAAAATTCGTGCCATTTGCCATCGCTTTTCATGCAAGGATCGCAAAGCGCTGGATTAATAAAAGAAGAAAAAAAAACTGAAGTAGCGAAAATATCCAGGCAACAACGCGTAGTGGGAGAAAAGGCAGGCAGACGTGTATGAATAAATGGATCATAAAACGATATAAAAATATTGCGAGAGAAAAAAAACCTGTTTTACGGTCGATGGACTTTCCAACCATAAAGAGTTAGATTAATTAAAACTTTTATTATATGATTTATTTTATCATCCTTTTTTTCTTCGTGCAGCTTGTAACTCTTGTTTTTTTTCCTCTAAGCCGCACAAAAAGTTTGAGTTATTCAAAGTTGAAAAAAAAAAAGATTTTTTTTTATGTGTGTCGAGTTTTTTTTACAAACAACATTGAAGTCCATTGATAAGTTGCGCGCAAAAAAGTTGCATTAATAACAATTTTTTTCGCATGGAAGGTGTTAGTTTAGCGCAAAAGTTGGCAGGCAGCACATTGACGTTACACATTGAGTTGCCATGTCATTAACACCTCTCGCTCTCTTATCATCAAACATTAATTATCTTTAGAAAAGTAGAAATTAATGCTTTTCAAAGGAAACAGAAGTGCATCAAGAGTCAAGTCTTTGTTTCGAATGTAAAAAACGATACGAAGACTAGATTAATTATGAATAATTAAAAACGGAGGTTAAAAGAGATGACTTATTATGCGATCTGAGATAAGTAATTAAAGTTTAGAGAAAGAGGCTTTAGAATTGGCTGGTCATTAAACGGCATTGTGTGCGATGAAAAGACGTCGTGTTGACTTGTGTTTATGAAAGGTTTTGTCTGTTTTGTGAAGTTTTTATGATGAAAAGTTGGTTTTGTGATGAATTGAGTCTTTAACTTTATTCATAAATGGTTTAAAGTTTTATTTTTTCTCATTTATTTTAAAATAAAAAGGTTTTCTTTATTAAATAAATATGAAGGAAAAAAATTTTTTGATTGAAAGTCTTTAGAAAAAAAAATATCTAAATATTCATTAAAATTTCGTAAAAATTTAAAAAAATAAATTATTAACAAAAAATGATTTATTTTATACCAAAAATTAATTTAAACGGATTTTCAAGGTAAAAATATTTTTTTGTATTATTTTTTTATTTTATTTTTTATTTTATTTAAGTAAGAATAATTTTATTTAAATTATTTCAATAAAAAAATAATTTTTGGTATTTTTAATTTTATTTATTTTTAAAAATTATTTGATAAATAATTTTTTTTGAATTATTATTTTTATTGAAAAAAAATGTATTAACTAACTTTAAAAAAAAATAATTTATTTAATATTTATTTTTTTAAATATTTTATTTTAAAATATTATTTTATATTTAAAAAAAATTATTTACAGTCAAAAATTAAATATTTTTGCATTAAAATGTTCAAAATCATCCTTTTTTCATTCAAAACCTTCTTAAATCTGGTCATTTAACCTTATTTTCACCTGTTTCCTCCATCCTAAAAATACCTCAAAAAATCTGCTTAATTTCATTATTCAATGTTCCACATGACTACTTTAACATAAAACCATACTTAACTTTCACTTTTAACCACATTTACCCAGCGAGACAGAGACACAACACACACACAATGCTTCCTCAACCTTGACTTCCATCGTTGCAGAAAATATTTTTTTTGTTTTATTTTTTTTACCCTTCTCTGGTACATTTCTCCTGTTTTTTCGTACATTTATATAGATATCAATTTATTTAGTCTCTCTACGATTTTTTTTTTGTGCCTTGATGCTTCGCATTTCCGCAAGAATTCCCCATGAAAAAATTGTTTTTAAGTGATTTTTGTCTGAAAAGTATAAAAATAAATCACTCGTGTTCACTGGAATGAACACATTTATCAAAAAAAAAGAGCGAAAAAGTCAGAGAAAAAAGAGAGAGACATAAAAATATGCTTCACATGTGTGTTACATCATGCGGTCCATGCGAAAAAATAGGACAAATTTAGGTAGAAAAGAAAAGAAAAAAAAGTTGATATTGAAAACTGAACCAAACTAAGCATATCTTGTCCTTCTTTTTCTTATCTACTTTTTTTTTCTTGGGAAATTTACAAGAAATTGTCAGAAAAAAGCTTTAATAACAATATGTTGGATATTTGCGTGTTTGAGACAGAAGATAATGGCATCGTAATGTATCCCCTCGCCTCCCCCCTCAAAAAAAAAAAAAGGAAAAAATAGTTCAAAGAGAAAGTTTTGTTTAAATATTCAATTTTGATAAAAACTTGAAGTGAACTTGACTTGACGAAGAATGTGGCTGAAAATACTTTAAATGTTACCCAGTCTTCCCACTGTTGAGCACATGCTCATCGATCTTGTACGAAATTGGCATCGGTCGTGTTTTATCTTGTGCTTGGTGAGTTTGAAGGTTAACTTTTTTTTTATCTGCTATAAGTTGAGGGTCTTTGAATATCGTAGGACGTGAAAGTATGCGAAAAAGGAAAGAAATCGATGTTCACCTTTTTTTCCTCTTAACGAGAAAGGAGTGAGAAGTAACTTTGCGTTGAAAAAAAAAATAAATAAGAAAAAGACAAAAGAAAGGAAAAAAGGGATGAGAACAATATTAATTTTAAATAAAAGAGATAATAGCTCACTGATCTTTCGCTCCTTCCTCCCTCTTTTACTTTGCGTACTTAGCTCTGATTGATTTTTCGAGAAGTAATGAAAAAGGTAACAGTCGTGTGATATCGTGATTGATGATGTCTGGCTTCTCAGTTCAGCAGATGTTCAATCTTTTATGTTTTTTGTTCCTTTTTTTTATTAACACTTTACGACAAAAAGAAACAAAAAGTCATCAAAAGCACAAGGCGTCTCCATTTTCAGACTGTTAACGTGTTTCTTCAAGCTGTTGAGTTGTTGAACTTCAAAATTAAAGAAAATTTATCCAAAACGTTCCTTTAAATGATTTTAAAGTTGAAATAATTACTTATTGAATGTCAGTCTGACATTTGAAAATTATTTCTGATTAAATTCTATCGAAAATTTAAATTATTTAGTAACATTTACTGAGAATTTTAGTTTTAGACATATTGATTGGTTTCGATAAAATGTCAATTAAAATAATTAGATGTTGTCAAGTAACAGTAAAGTTTTCAAATTTTTCTGAAAAATAAATTATTTGAAATATATTTGATTTATTTTTAAGGTTTTTCTCAAGAATAGTGCGTCTAATAATAAAAAAACGTTAATTTTTAATTTTTGTTTAACAAAAAGCTTTTTTATAAATTCTAATTAATTAATTTAATTTTAATAATTCATTATTTGAAAAAAAAATTATTAAAAAATAAATAATAAAATAATTAATTATTAATTAATATAATAAATTAAATTAACTTCAATAATTAATTAAACTTTAAAAAAATTAAAAAAAGTTAATTAAAAAAATCAAATGAATTTAATAAATATCACAATAAAATTAAAAATAATATTAAATTTATTAATTGATTGATTTATTAAATAATAAATTTTTGAATAATTTTTAAATATATTTTTATTAAATATAAAATTTAAAAGAAAAAAAAATAAATAAGTAAAAAACCTTGAGGTACAAAATAAATAATTTTTAATAATTAAAAAAAATAATTTTTTAAAATTAAAATTTAATTTTTTAAAATTTTAATTAATTTAATTTTAATTAAAATTTAATTTAAAATTAATTAAAAAAAATTAATTAATAAAAAAAATAATTAAAAAAAATAAATTAATTTAAAAAAAATTAATGTTTGTAAATTTTATCAGTATTTCTTCAATTAATTTAATTTTATTCGTTCATAACTCTTTAAAACCACGTTTTCACACAAATTCTCAAGAATTGAACTTTAACTTCTCACCTCATATTCACCTGAAAACAATCATCCCGTCAAGTGGTTTCACTCAAAGCTCAAAACCTGACGTGGTTAATTACATTTCACACATTCCCATTGTCTGTCTGGGTACTTTGTGTACATGCGTTTTGTTTATTTTGCCATTATCATCTATTGTTATATGATGGAAGCACGTCAATGTGTCATAGACATTTTGAAGTTTTTGTTATGAAATAAAACGAAATTGCTTATTTTTGCTTCGCTATAATGGCTCGTCAACTCAGACACACAACACATGACCGATGAGCTGAAAAAAAATTACATATCCAATACAATGGCAGGTGATATCTAGTTCATTGCCTATTATGTGAATGACATTGGTTGCAATAGAAAATGACATTATCTTATTTACTCGTTTCTCTGGTTCTCTCTCTGAAGCACATTATAATGGAAATCGTTATTATTATCCAACATTGCATTTGAAAAGGGATAATAATATTAATATACCGACACGAATGCACGACGATGATGTCAATGAATGCATTGTAACAGGGCATGGCAAGCAGATATGAATGAATGTCTTCTCGTCTTCGGGCAATAAAAAGCTGTAGATGGATATATTCACACTCCATGTGCGACGCAATACAAATTGCCGTAATGTGTAATAACGAAACGACATAAATAGGTTCTCGACCCGATCCTTGCCGACGACACAAAGGATGTGCAAATGTTATGTAAGAGTCTTTTATTTATCTTGCATTGTGTCGTTTTCGATAGAAAAGCTATTAAAGGACGAGATAAATGCTAATAACGCTCAACTTGAGACAATTGATGAACTTTTCCGAGTTTAATGTACTACTTTGGCCTTTTTCGAGACCAAAAGTTTCAAGTTTTTTCCATCGACTTTCGACACCCAGCTCTTCCTCCGAAAACCAACAACAAGAAAAAACTTTTGCAATAACACAAGACAATAAATTCCGAGTTGGTTCGTTCGTTCCTCTCTCGAGTCTCCGCCATACATTATTGAGAATAATGGGACAATAAATAGTAGAATTTGCTTTTAATATTCTTCTAGTTGACCCTTGATTGGCCACATTTATTAGTTTTAATGTTTGGATTATGGTCTCATTTTTTAACAGTTTATAGAAATAAATAACAACAAACATGATAAATTTACTTATTATAACGCAAACAGAAGAGTGTTAGAAAATTGGTCAGAAAACTTTTCTTCCTTTTAAGAGATAGGAGGGAAGCAAGTTCATAAATAAAAGAAATGAGAGTTACATAAACAATAATACATATTAGGAATTATGTTGGGTCAGACATAACGGGATTATGATGAAAATTAGACCAATGGGAAACAAATTTGGGAAATAAATTTTTTGAGAAATTATTGTGAAAATTCAGAAATAAACAATTATTTAAAAAACATATTTTAAGAAATTTATTTCGGATTTTTCAGGTAAAAATTTATTTGTTTTTTAATTAATGCAGTTGAGCATTAATTAAATATTTAAAAAATTTGTGAATTTATTAAAATCTGTTTAATATTTATTTTTTTTAAATTTAAATAAATTATCTTCAATAAACAAAATTACATGAAATTCATAAATTTAATTATTTCTCAGAAATTTAATTAAAATGATTTATTTATTTGAAAAAGATGAATAAAAAAATAAATTTAAAAAAAAACCTTTCAAATTTTTTTGCAAATGTTAAAGTGATTTTTTTTAATAATTTAAAATCTTTTAATTTTTATTAAATATTTTTTATTTAATTTATTTTTTATTAAATTAATTATATTTTATATTTTTTATTATATTAAATTAAATTAATTTATTAAATTTATATTTAATTTTTATAAAAAAATTTAATTTTAATTTTATTTAATAAAATTTTTTTTAAATCATTTATTTTTCAATTTTATTTAAAAAAAATTAAAAATTTCAAATACTACAAATGTTAATAATTAATTGAAAATTAATTTATAATTATAATTAATTTAAATTTAGTAATTTAATTAATATTAATAATAATGGATTTTAATAATTAAAAAAAATAAATTATAATAATTTTTTTTCAGTTTTATTAAAATTACTAAAATTTTTCTAAATTAGGCAGAAATTGATGATTTTTACTAAATTTTTGAAATATTAAAATATTTGCTTTAATTAGTCTAAAAATAACATTCATCAAGTATTTACCAATATATGAATAAAAAATATATTGAAAATTAATTCCATTCCATCGCTTTAAGGCATAAAATCAAATCAAAATCGTCCCAAAAGTCTTCAATCCTCTTAAATATTCATAACTGAAGGTCGTTTTGCCAACGCACATGTACAAAACTATCAAATTGGCTTCCTTTTTCCATTCAATAGATTGATTAAGTCACACATCATCGGTTAACCTTCGCCTCATTTTCCTATTTTACCCATATTTTCTATCATCTCTTCTGCCTCATTTGTACGGAGAAAATAATCCGAAAATTAATTCCATAATAATTTCTCCATAAACCACAATATTAATCAAATCCCCAAACAAACAGACACACACACACACGAGCAACGAAGCAACGGAGATAAGATCAAAGACAAGTAATAGAAAAAAGTCATAATTTTCCTCTACAACATTTGTCTCTGCATGGCTCGTGTATTTTTGCTGATGGAGTTACAAAATAATTCTACGGGACAAAAAATGATGGAAATTTTTTTGCCATTTCTCACATGGAAGAAGAATGAAATAACCACATATTTATGGCTTCATTGTTTCATTCATAAGTCATCATCATACACCATCGGGTTCGGTACCCGAGATGCGAAAGATACCGAGAAATATTCTCACACAACATAAAAATATAGAGAAATATGTTTTTCCATTATTTCGGTCAAACGTATTCATTCCTCTTTTATTTTTTTTTCTCGTATCTGTTCAACGACGACTGCTGCAAAAATGACTTACGGAACGAGGAAGCAGATGATTCACATGAGAAAAATAAATTCAGATTTATATAAAAATGAGCTTCCATTTGGATATGAATGTTAATATGTGTCGCAAAATATCTTTTTCTTTGTCTTTCTGTTGCGGCCCAGATAAAAAAGGTGGGAAAAGAAGATTTTTATGAAAAATGTATGGATACCTTGTATGTGGTTTGGTTTTTATTTCATTGCACGACGAACATCAGTCTCACCAACACTTTAGGGTAATGGAAATGTGGTTTCTAAAATTATATCAATTGTTGTTTGTGGTTTGCGTTGTTTTAATTGTCGGGAAAAATTTCAACAATTATTTTTTCAATTTTTATCGAAAATTCGTCTCCATAGTTACTTGCTGCTGGAAAGTTATGAGTGTTCATGTGAAATATTATGAGAATCCCAGGACAGGATGATCAACATTAATGTCACGTTTTTAATAAAAATCCACACAGAAATGCATTATTCATAGCTACTGTCCTCGTTCTCGGATTCGTCCTTCTGAGTAAAGGCAAACAAACAAAAAATTGCAGCAACAATCGTAATCGTGAAATGAGAAAAATAGTAAAAAAATGTAACAAAAAAAAAAATACAATGACACAGTGTGATGGCACTTTTTATTGCAATTTTTCAGTTTTTTTTTCATTTGGGAGTGAAATAAATCAAAAATCGATGATTAAATTTTTGTTCTGTGAATAATATTTCCGAAAAAATTTAATAAAAAATGAAAGCAGATCAGAAGTTGAAAAAAAGAAAGTTTTTGATAAGAGGATTTTTCACTCATTTTTTTTTTGTTCAGAAAACTAACTTTCGATTAATTATTTAAAAAAAATACTTCAAATTAAAAAAATTATTTTGAAAATTTATTTTTTCATTTTTTGTTGAAAGAAATTTTTAGAGCGATTTTTAATTCAATTAATTAATTAATTTTTAAAAATTAAATAAAAAAAAATAAATAAATAAATAAATAGATAAATATGTAAAAATAAATAAAAAAGTAATTAAATTAATTAAAAAAAATAAATTGAATAAAAAATTTATTTTTATTATTTTAAAAACTCTTTAAAATTATTTAAAAGTAATTTTTTATCTTCAAAATAATAAAATAGAAAAAAAAATATTTTTTGCCTGAAAAAATTTTTAATTTTCATTCAAAAAAAACTGAAATTGCATATTTCAAAAAAAAAAATTAAATTAAAAAAATTATTTTAATTATTTTAAAATTATTTAAAAGTAATTTTTTATCTTCAAAATAATAAAATATAAAAAAAAATATTTTTTTTTATTTTTTGCCTGAAAAAAAATTTAATTTTCATTCAAAAAAACTAAAATTGCATATTTCGTTCTCTATGAAACACAAAAACACTCATCCTAAACAACATTAATTGACCGCAAGCCATACCTACCATTCCACTGTTGATTCAATAAATCATTTGCTTTATAACTGCAACCACCCTCCAAATAAATTTTGACAAATCACACCACTATCGGCAATCGACTCCAATTGTTTGGCGAAACTACTGAAAAATACAATAAAAAAAAGTGAAAAACAAAACAAATTTATTGTTTTGAATTTGTTTTTGTTCTCAATTTCCTAACATAAACATTATTATTATTACATATGAGAGCATTTTCCGGTGACACATGACAATAAAATTTCTGTTTTATATCAAAAACCACGTCGAGTTCGGTCAACAGAAACAACTACGAGCGACAAAAAATTCCGCTTGTACAATAATTTTTGTTGAGTTTTACACTTGGTTGCATTTTAAACATTTTCCAATTCAATTTTTTTTGTCCTGTTGTTTGTACATTTTAGCGATCGCTTGCTATTTGTCAACACTAAAACCGCAGCAATAAAATTTCCGAAACTAAATATAAACCAATATTATAGCTTTTTTGTGTTGTTTAATAATTTTTTTTTGTGGTGCAATGTCACTGCACTATGATCGTTGTCATCATCAGAGACTCCATATATACCTTGACTCTCGTTCGTGTTTGTTCACTAAAATTTGTAAATAAATATTGTGGCATTGCACTGGCATGATGACAAAAGTAAATATGTACAGAGCAAAATTCAATTCAAAATATCATTATTATTACGGGTTTGGTTTTTCGAGGTATCTTCCGTGCAAATAATAATCATAAAATACTTTTCTCCGGGAGGAGGGATGATAAACACACACACAAAAAAAATGGGAAAAGTCGTAAAATACCTGAACACATAAACTTATTATTGTTATTATTATTGACACATACGACGAGAAAGCTGGCACGGTACTTGGGATGTCAAAAATTGGCAGTAAACGGATTTTTCTCACTTCATATATTCAATTGTTCTGCAGTGATATTTTTTTCCAGGTCGCTTTTTTTATCATCATCATTGTCGTTTGTATGAAAATGATTTATGAGTGTGTCGAAGTTCCTGAAAAAAATAAAAAAAAATTTTAGATGACTTGTCAATATTTTTTTTGTAGAAGTAAAAATTAAATTTTCGCAAAAAAAAATGACTTAATTTGGACAAATTCACTTAAAATTTGCCAAATTTTGACTCACCTCATCAACGTGAATGACAGCAATTTATTTTGCGGATTTTGTGGTAATGCAATGAGTTATTTTATTACCTACTTCAATTTCACGTGCGATGAAAAATTGCATGTGATTGTTGTGTGGCTTGCCATAAATAAGTTACCTCGTCTACTACTGATCGACATCATACGTTGAGGGAAAAAAACGTAAAACAAAACTTTTCATCAGCTTTTATGTTTATGAAAATCATTTCTTTGGGGAATTTTCCAAAACAAAAATGTTTTCCCTTCGACTTTGTGTTTTTAAATTGAATAAAACGAAGAAAAATTTGAGGGAAAAGTTTATGATTTGATTTTTTTTCTTCTTTTTTTGTTGATGATGATGATGAATTTTTTTTTCTCTGAATTTTCGACAAATTGAACAAATTTATTGGATTATTTCGAAACAAAGAAGACGCATTTGTAGAATTTTTTGATAGTCAATTAATCGATTTTTGAATGAAGTTGAAAAAAAATTGTTTGATATTTTGTTTTAAAATTAATAGATTTTTGCAAAAAAAAAAAAAAAAAATAAATAAAAATAAAACTAATAATAATTAAATAATTTTAATTAAAATTTAATTAAAATTAAATAAAAAATTATATTTAAATAAATTTAAAAATATTAATTTTTTTTATTAAATTATTTTTAAATAATTTTTTGAAAAAAAAAAATATTTTCATTAATTAAAAAATGTTGTTCTAATAAAATAAATATTTTTTACATCTTCAATTAAATTTATATTTGCTCAATTTATTTTAACTGGCATTTGAATCAACCAATTATTTGTCTTTTTTATAAAAATAAATTTCTTCAACAACCATCTTTCTTTGTTGACTTTATAAATTCTCGATAAATTCAGTTTAATTCCAACAATTCTTCAAGAAACATCATTTAAACAAAATTTAAAAATGCGTTTTCTTCACATTTTTGTAATTTTTGTCATATTTTTGGCAACTTTAATTCAAGGACTGCCTCAAGAGCAACGAAGACTGAATGGAGTCTTATTCAGAGCCCGCAAGAATTGCCCACAAGGTCAAGTAGCTCAACGAGTACATGATGGATCAACCAAATGTGTTCAACTGCATCGTCAAGGTTAATTTAAAAAAACCTTAAATGACATCATCAGCACTGTTTCGTCGAAAATATTCCAGAAAATTCCATAGAAACGAAAGCAATTAATATAAATTTATTACTTTTATGACTTCCTTACGTTTTAATTGAATTCAAGATTTCAGTAAGTCATCAGCTTTCGTTTATTCAAGATGCGTCTCTTACAAATTTTATTCATTTTTGCGATTTTGTTCGGTTTAACGGTTGCTGGACAATATAATAAGAGGGTCATACATTCACCAAAAAGCTGTCCTGAGGGTCAAGTATTGCAGAGATTGCGAGATGGAACAACAAAATGCATGGCGATTCGACGTTCAGGCTAATTGATGTCTAAAGTAGTGAAAAAATAGATGAAAAATCAATAAAAATTTGAAGTTCATTGAACTCAAATCTAATTTCTTTAAAAATAATTTTTCTTTAAAAAAAAAATAAAAAAAAACGAAAAAAATGTAATTACCCAATTCAAGCGAAAAATAGCAAGCGCACGTCAGCGAATGACGTATAGACTGAAAAACAACCCAATTTGGTTTGCTGCTTCTCAGTTGCAACGCCAATAGCAACACTATAGTGGTTTCTGTGTCCATGCATAAATTCAAGTGAATATTTGGCAAACGCACACATTGCGGCAGGCAGACAAAAAAAAGTAAAAATGAAAAGAAAACAGAATGAAAAGTTTTCTCTTAGAACACTTTTTGTTGGCTCTTCTTTCGTAGTGTGAATGTGTTTTTTTTATTTTTGTGAGGGATGAGTACCTCATTATTATCGTACACTCCTCGAGATTAAACATTAAACCAGGTCAAGTACATATTTTGTTTTTATTTTCATCACAAATGAATCTTTTCAAAGAAATTTTTTGCGTTCCTTTCCCAAAAATAAAAAAAAAAATATGTATAGTAATTAGTTTCTCTCGTTT